>NC_090927.1:797246322-797546322 GCF_040938575.1 Ambystoma mexicanum
CCTATATCCGTGTACACAACTTCTCAAAGCAAGGTGTCCTGGTGGAAAGTCCCTGTTGTTAAGGAATTTATGGAAGTATTAAAGAGGCTTTATGCCCCCACACCCCCCATTTCAAACCCGCTCCATAGCACCTGGCAGGCAAGGTGATCACGTTTCAAAAAACGCCATCTCCAGATGGATATTGAAATGCGTACAGCTCTGCTACTCTCTATCAAACAAGACTCTGCCTTTCACACCAAGAGCTTACTCTACCAGGGGTACAGGAGCTACTTTGGCCTTTATTGCAAACGTCCCGCTACACGCCATTTGCAAAGCAGCTACATGGAGTTCTATACATACTTTTACTCAACATTAATGCATTGACACACATTCTTAAACAGATTCAAAGGTGGGACAAACTGTGCTAAAACATCTATTTGCTGCTGTACCTTCTGACAACCCACCACCTTCTCCAGACGCTGCTTGCTAATCTATGCATAGCATGTGTTCTAAGCAGAACCACAAGCCTCAGAAAGGATACATTACTCACCGTAATCGTATTTCTGATGCTTTTATCTGCTTGGATTCACATGTGCCCACCGTTCCTCCCCTGTGGAGTAGAAGGTGCATAGTTTCTTTCTCTGGCTTATCTGCAGCATGGGGTCTGGCATGGATTCACATGCTCATGAATATTCCCCGTCGTCAGGCTGGGAATCCTCGGTAAAGAAAAAACCAGTATCAGTTTCGTTTCTGATCTGTCTTTCGTAGTAATAACCAATCACTGGTCTCTGCGTCATACTGACCACAGCCAATGACTGCCCTCTACCTAAGCACCGCCTCTGGCAGCCATCCTCAGATTTTTACCGCACGTTCATGTGTTGGGATCCTCGTGCTATTGCTCTCGAGCGTTAGTGCTATTTTTCACGCTTTTTTCACAAAAACTTCGATTCTTTCGGTCAAAAGAGCCTCAAGCTCCACCGATCCTACATCCGATCAACGGGGACCCGTGTCGGATTCGTCTGCGCCCCTCAAGGGTGAAGATTTCGTCGAGCTACACTTCGGAGGACTCCAGAAGCTTCTCAGGCCCGGTCTCGGAGATGGCCCAGGAGAAGGGAAGCTCGACGCCCGGAAAGCTGTTCAGGGTCTGCCCTGGATGCCAGCTGCAGAACGTCTTTAAGGAGGACGAACACTCTTTCTGCCTTTACTGCCTTCATGAGGACAAGACGCACGTGGAGAAGGACTGTGCGTTTTGCGGCAACATGTCGGAACGGACCATGAAGGACCGCCATCAACGTCTCGCCAACTGGCTGGAGGGTAAGAGCCCGTCTGGCGAGAAGAAGAAGAGATCCGAGCGGTCTTCTAAGACCTTTGAGGGCGCCCCGGCGACGGGGGCCCAACATAAGGCCAAGCACCGCGAGTCCGCTGGCACCGGGAGCGCCGAACGGTCGGGCTCTACGGGCGCCAGGCAGGGCGCACCCTCCCCGGCACCATCAACCACGAGCCAACGCTCTGGGTCGGGTAAGAGGAAGGCCGAGCACCCGGCGAAGCTCCTGGAGAGGCCCCGGTCGAGCTCTAAGGCGGAGGAGGAGCGTGGCAGTGCCCCCTCCCTCAAGGATAAGGCGGTGAGCGCACCTAAGGTGGTGAAGGCCTTGATCCATCCGACCAAGCCCTCTATCGAAACGGTCGCGGCGGCCCTGGCTCAGCCTGTGGAGGCTGCACCAGTGGTGGCGACCTCAGGGCCCAGAATCTCCCTGCCTCCTCGGAGGGAGTCTTCTTTTGTGCCCATCGATAGGACCCCCGTGAAACCCTCCGTGGGGAAGAAGAAGGGGGGGCAGGGCGTCGTCGTAGATTCGGCCTCAACCTCAGAAGAGGAGCTGATCGAGGTCTTAAGCCACGGCCTAGGCGTGGAAGAAGGCCAGCCCGTCGGAATGGACCCCGACGCAGGTGACGACGACGACATCGTCGAGGATACCGACGGGGCCCCTGCTCGCCCGTCGGATTCCCCTCTGCCAGCGCCGCAAGACAACTCGGCGGCCATTTTGTTGGCCATACAGTCCTTATGCTCCGAGATAAGGACGAGGCTACCGTTACCGACGGAGGAACCTCTCCCGTCGGGGGATCCAGAACCGGGACCTTCTGGTGTTCCCCCTACCAAGAAAAGAAGGATCCTTCCACCACCTCCTTTTCAACCGTCGCGCCCCGTCCAGCCCTCCTCCCCGTCCACCCGAGGGGATGATACGGGGACTGACACGGCAGCGACGGGTACGGACGACGAGGCATACGACGAGGATATTCCGTCGTCGCCTCCCACCAGGGCTTCTCCGCCCGACGAGATCGGATCTTTCCACTCCATGATCTCCAGGGCTTCCGAGCTTTTCCAACTCTGCCCTGAGGAGAAGAAAAAGGAAGGCTTCCTTTATCAACGGCGCGAGGCCAAGAGGAAGACGGTCCTCGCAGTGCCTCTGTTGGACGACATTTGGGATGAGGGCCTTTCCCTCCTCAAGAACCCTTCCACGACGCCAGCTAGAAGAGACCGGTACTAGAAAAAGTACCGGGTCCCGGACACGGCCCCCCTATGCCTCCGGGCGCAGCCTACCCCGGATTCCGTCGTCTCCGCGGCAGCCAGGAAGAAAGCGGGGGGGGGGGTGCGGCCTCCACATCGACTTCCCCGCCGGACGGCGAGGGAAAGAAATTGGATGCTATGGGACGTAGAGTCATCTCGTCGGCAGCGACGACGATTAAAGCGGCCAACGCCTTGGCTATCGTGGCTCGCTACGACAGGGAGCTGTGGTACAAGATAGCTCCCCTGCTGGATTTTCTGCCGGACGACAAGAGGGCGGAGGCCCTGGAGATCCTGCAGGAAGATGAGGTGGCCTCGGACCACGCCATCACCGTGGCGACGGACATCGCCGACACTGGGTTCCGCCAGCTGGGCAACGGCGTTTGCCTTCGACGTCGTGGATGGCTCAAAGCTACGGACTTCCGGCAGGACGTCCAGACCAGAGTCCTGGACATGCCCTTCGACGGGAACAACCTGTTTGGGAAGACAGTGGATGATTCCCTTCAGGCCATCAAGGCGGATACTGAGACGGCCCGGGCCCTTGGAGTTCTGCAGCAACGACGGACGCCCTTTCGGAGCGGCGGAGGCAAGGGCGCCTCCAAAGGTTCCGGCGGCGGTTTCGCTTCCTACCGTCAAGCGGCCCGCTCGTCGTCGCAAGAGGCCTACAGAGGACGAGGCAAGTCTAGCGGACCCCGCCGTCGTCGCCAAGGAGGTCAAGGCGGCAAGGCCGCGTCCAAGCAGGATTGAACCGGCCGTGGGGTCGGGCCCCCACCGAAGCACCCCGGTGGGAGGCCGGCTGGCGGGCTTCGTCAGCGTGTGGGAGTCCATCTCCACCGACCGTTGGGTGCTGGACGCCCTGGCCCGGGGCCACGCGCTCGAGTTTCAAAGAAGGTGCCCGTGCGTCCCCCCCGTGGCCAGGAAAGAACTTCACGTCCCTCAACTTCTCCTGGAGGTAAAGGCGATGCTCAGAAAGGGCGCCATCGAACTCGTCCCAAAGAGGCTTCGGGGCTCCGGAGTCTACTCGAGATACTTCCTCGTGAAGAAGAAGACGGGAGGATGGCGCCCCATCCTAGACCTGCGACGTCTGAACAAGTTCATCAAGGCGCAGAAGTTCCGGATGGTCACCCTCCAGCACGTCCTGGGTCAGCTGGAGGAAGGAGACTTCCTATCGTCGTTGGATTTGGAGGATGCCTACTTCCACATTCCCATCCTAAAGGGGCACCGAAAATTCCTCAGGTTCGTGGTCCAGGGGCGTCATTACCAGTTCAAAGCCCTTCCCTTCGGACTACGGTCGGCACCCAGGGTATTCACCAAGTGCCTCGCACCGGTGGCGGCGCAGCTGCGCCGCGAGGGGATTCACGTCTACCCCTACCTGGACGACTGGCTCATCCGCGCCAAGACGAGGGAGCTCGCCGTGGTCCACACGGCAAGGACCGTCCAACTCCTCACGGACCTGCGATTTTCCGTGAACTACGCCAAATCCCACCTGGTGCCCGCGCAAGTCGCACTGTTTCTGGGAGCGAGGCTCGACACAGTGTCCCTTCTGGCCTCCCCGTCGGAGGAGAGGACCAGGACCATCTTGGGCAAGGTGCAACGGATGTTGGTGGCCGACGCGGCCAAAGTGAGGTCCATCAAGTCCCTCCTCGGGATGATGTCTTCCTGCATCTACCTCATTCCCATGTGCAGGCTCCGGATGCGCCCGTTGCAAGAATTCCTGGATGCGCGCTGGATCCAGACGACGGGCAGCTTCGAGGAAAGGATCAAGCTCGACGAGAGTTTCCGACGAGCGATACGGTGGTGGGGCACCCGCGCGCATCTGACGGCGGGCATGGACTTCCAGACCCCAGCTCACCAGGAGACTGTGACCACGGATGCCTCCCTGGAAGGGTGGGGAGCGCACACCGAAAATCTGCACGCAAGGGGACTCTGGCTCCCGACGGAGAAGTCCCTGCATATCAACGTCCTGGTGCTCCGTGCAGTGTTTTGGGCCCTCAGGTCCTTCCTTCCGTCCCTCAAGGGCAAGGTGGTGAGGATCTTCACCGACAACACCACCACCATGTTTTACATCAGGAAACAGGGCGGAACCAGGTCCCCAGCGCTGTCCAAGGAGGCGCAGGACCTGTGGCATTGGGCCGTCGCCCAAGGGATTTTTCTGGTGCCGTTTCATCTGGCAGGGATAAAAAACACCATCGCCGACTCACTCAGCAGGGAGCTGCGCTCGTGCCACGAGTGCGAACTACGGCAGGATCTGGTGGATCGCCTCTTCCGACGGTGGGGCACACCCCAGATCGACCTGTTTGCGACGGCGACGAACACCAAGTGCCGGAGGTTCGCCAGCAGGTTTCCCCAGACGAGGAGCATGGGCGATGCTTTCTCGTTCCCCTGGGAGGGCCTGTTCCTCTACGCGTTCCCTCCCTTGCCTCTGCTAATCCGGCTCGTCAACCAGCTCAAGAGGTCACGGTGCAGGATGATCCTCGTCGCACCTGCGTGGCCGAGGCAGATATGGTTCCCGGACTTGCTGGACTTGTCAGCGTCCCCGCCGATCAAGCTGCCGGCGGACGCGGATCTACTCTCCAGGGAAGGAGGCGCCATCCTCCACCACGACCCGAAGTCGCTGAACTTGCAGGCCTGGCTCCTGCAGCGCTAGAGTTTGGAGGATACGACATACCGGCCGATTGCAGAGAGGTTCTTGCAAAGGCCAGGGCGTCCTCGACTCTTAAATGCTACGGACACAAATGGAAGAGGTTCTCTGTCTGGTGCCACGCACAGAAGATTAACCCTCTACGGATTACGGCTCCCCAAGTACTGCCGTACCTGCTGACGCTGGCCAAAGCTGGTCTGGCACACGCGTCCATCAAGATTCATCTTGCTGCGATCTCCCGATACACCAGAACCACGGGGCGGACGTCCTTGTGGTCTCATCGTCTGGTGAAAGAGTTCATGAAGGGACTGTTCAGATCGTTCCCGCCGGTGAAGGCTCCGGCCCCGGCGTGGGAGCTCAACGTGGTGCTGACCAAGCTCATGGGACCTCCGTTCGAGCCTCTGCACTCGGCCCCGTTGAAGTTTCTATCGTGGAAAACAGCTTTTCTTGTGGCCATCACCTCCGCACGACGAGTGGGAGAGATCCAGGCCCTTTCCTGCAAGGCCCCGTACTTGACTTTCCACGACACGAGGGTAGTGCTCAGGACGCACCCCTCCTTCATGCCCAAGGTACCGTCGGACTTCCATCTCAACGAACCCTTGGTGTTGCCTGTGTTCTTCCCGTCGCCTTCGTCGCCGGCTGAGAGGACTTTGCACTCGCTGGATGTGGCTAGAGCGCTGAAGTTCTACGTGGACCGCACGAAGTGTTTTCGTAAGACGTCACAACTCTTTGTGAACTTTGGACCTGTCAATCAGGGGAAGGCTCTCTCGAAGGCTTCCATTTCCAGATGGCTCTCCGGCTGTATCATGTACTGTCATCGGTTGGCAAACCGACCGCTGCCTGGCCGTCCGAGAGCCCATTCCACCAGAGCGATCGCAGCTACCACGGCGTTCCTTTCTGGTGTGCCCCTGCTGGACATATGCAGGGCTGCTACGTGGAGGTCGACGCACACCTTCACGAAATTCTACTGCGTCGACCGGGATTCCAGGGAGGAGTCCAGGGTCGGCCAAGCAGTGCTGCGCAACCTGTTCGCCTGAGGTGAGCCTGGTGAGGAGGTAAGATGCTTAATGTTGAGTTTGATGTAATGCTTAATGTTGAGCCTTTGCCACCTCCCGTGGTTGTGCATGTGTGTACTGCTATGTATTCTTTATTCATGAGCATGTGAATCCATGCCAGACCCCATGCTGGAGAAGGAACAAGTTACTTACCTGTAACTGTTGTTCTCCAGCATGGGTCTGGCATGGATTCACATGCGAACCCTCCCGCCTACCCCTCTGCGGCTCTTCACTTGGTCATACTGCCACTTTACGTGCTTCCAAATCTGAGGATGGCTGCCAGAGGCGGTGCTTAGGTAGAGGGCAGTCATTGGCTGTGGTCAGTATGACGCAGAGACCAGTGATTGGTTATTACTACGAAAGACAGATCAGAAACGAAACTGATACTGGTTTTTTCTTTACCGAGGATTCCCAGCCTGACGACGGGGAATATTCATGAGCATGTGAATCCATGCCAGACCCATGCTGGAGAACAACAGTTACAGGTAAGTAACTTGTTCCATCTGTACTCATGCTACACTTCATGCTACCTCATGTCAGAAACAAAACAATTTGAGGGACCTCAACGCGTGAAGGACCCATGGGTACAGTGGACGTCACACTAGGGATAGTATTACTGGCACGCCCTGTCAACATCCGTTTTTTAGTTTTGAAAACAAAAAATGTAATGCTTTGCGTCTACCACTCGATGTCGGGCCTATGCATAGCATGTGAACCCAGGCAGATACAAGCATCAGAAATAGGATTACGGTGAGTAATGTATCCCATATATTGCAGGTCCTGTGGCAGCGGCCCTGTAGTTATGGTTAAGTTGCTCAACCCATAGGAAGGGCTCTTCTGGGGCGGCTTATAACTTTACCCCCTGGATGAATCCTCACGAAACTATGCATAAAACATATATGGCCCTGTCAGATTGATTCTGTGAAGTAATGTTTTGTGTAGAGGGGGCAAAGTTATAGGGGTAGTCCCAAAATGAGTGTTTTTTCACATAGACGCAATTGAAAACAAAATGTGCTCATGTCTACAGCCCAAACCGCTGGATGTATTTTCACCAAATTCATGCCAGGAGCGGCGGCTTAGTCCTGAAAGCGAGCTTTTGTAAATTTGGTGTAAATGCATCTATTAGTGGGGTTTTTTCAACAGCCAAAAATTAGGTAAAGAAAAATGAGTGATAACTGGGTTTGGTCTGCAGCCTCCGATTGGCCCAGAGGACAGCGTGATGTCCGCAGACATCAGATGCGCCCACTTATTGGTCAATAAAATACCTGAGGTGAGTCATAGTTTCTGAAATGCCTGCTATGTTCTGTCCGCGCGAACATTGGAATGGGAAAAAAGTTCAGAAAACACATTTTGGGTTATTTGGTGGTGGAAAGAGGGGCTGGGAAGGGTGGGGGGAGTGAAAAAAGATGATATGGTGCTATTTTTGTAGGTGGAAAAAGGTTGGGCACGTGGCGTAGCAGTCTGTGGACACCACAGTAGTTTGCGCACAGCCCTGTGAACGTATGGCTTGTGAAACACATTTAGAGTTATTTGGTGGGTGAAAGAGGGTTTGGAAAGGGTGGAGGAGTGGAATAAAGATTGACATGGAGCTGTTCTATAGTTGGAAAAATGGGTCTGCAGATACCGCCGAGTCTGCAGTCAATTTTGGTGTCCGCAGACATCATTTTGCTTGCAGTGGGGGTCATGGTGAGTTTTATTAGTTGATGGTGTATGGTACGTACTTGTTATATAGTTCATTGTATTCTGATGGCTCTGGCCACGGCCACCATGGTGGTAATGTGTATTGTAATTATAGGTAAAGTAGGAGTATGGCCACAATCACTACAGTAGTAATATGTGTATAGTAATTATGGGTAATGTAGTGGGAGTATAAAGTGTTTAGAATATCGTGGAATTATATAATTGAACTGTATGTGGTACTTATGATTGTAGTACAATTGAGGATAGTGCTTATAGAATATGTATTTATTGTACTCAATATGGTTACTTAGTTCCACAGCATTATGAAGCTGGAATCTGTTTCATTTTCTGTGGGAAAAACAGTACAATATGTTCAGCAGGATAGTTTAAAAGCTTTAATTGTATACAATTTTACATAAATATTTACTTTTTTAGACCCTCGTAAATTGTACATTCTAAGTACTATGTTTGTTACAACATGACTGCTGTTGTATTGGCATTAAATAATCATTGGGTCATTGGGGGGGGAAATCCATACTGGATTTAAAAAAAACCTGATTACAGTTATGTGAGTTTAAGTGTCATAGTATGTTTGTTTGAAGTATGTTATTAAGGAAGGGAATGCTTAAAATAGTTACATACATGTTGGCAAATTCTAACTACATCATAGTTTATACTGTGTTTTGTGGTATAAGAATTGTGATGGTAAGTGTTTTGCAATGAAGGGTATTTTTTAAGTAGTTAGATACCTGTTGGCCTATTCTAAGTAAATTGACTTTGTAGTATTATGGATGTAGTTGGATACTTGTTGGCGTATTCAAACTATTAATTCTGCTACAGTTTAGTGACAAAATTTGGGTCGAAGGAATATTAAGTAGGGATTTGTTAAGATTGCTGGTAACTTATGTTTTGGAGTAATGGAGGTATTGTTACATTCAAACCAACCACTTCTTTTTTTTGACATATGCAGTGTAGTGCCCTGAAGTGGCTGTGGCACCAGTGTGGTATATTATACCTATTTATGTGAATGTTTTCTTTCCAAGAGATACTTAGCTGTGTCTGAAGCCTGTAAACTTAGTTATTTTGGTACCATCTGCATTGTACCTTTGAAGCATTAGTATGACATATTGGCTATGTGAGTTCATTTGTATGGTGGAACGACTGTCTGAATTGCAAAAAGGGCATAATATGCCATGATTTGCATTCTGCAGAAGCTGGTGAAATGGAATGGATTCAGAATTTGGTATGGATACATTTACAAATCGTTCATTAGCAATGTGATTTTGTGAAACATGGTTGCAGAGAGTACATGTATGTTTCCACGTGTATGGAAGATTTCATTTATAGGGATTTTTTTGGTTTCCAGTACTTGTAGTAAGTACATTAGGAGTTCTTGTAGATCTTCCTGTGTGATTATGGCACATTTGACCATTCCCGCACAGTAGTCCAATTCTTGCCTTATACCTGAGACACAGTAAGTTGGGCCTGCAGATTTTTCTGGAGAAGACATTTGTGTCTTTGTTTTCTGAGGGACGTGCAGTTGACTTTGTAATAGCCAGTTTTGTTATTGTATTTTTTGATGCAGAAGGTATTGTTGGGAGATCTGTTATAGATTCTGTTTGTATTAATTGTCTTTTTAAAGGTTTCTGTTTTTGAGATACAGGGTACATATTCAGATGGGGTGGGGGGGGTGTATAGTGCCTGTAGCCTGTTGTATTCCAGGATGCAAGGAATGTCAGCGTTGACTTTGTCTGCATCAAAGTTAACTAGGAATAGACCATTGAGTGTACACAAACGTGAGTGTTCTACGTAACTCATACCTTCTTTATAGACTGTGCTGCCAATGTCAATCAGCGTTTGATCTAGGGTTAGACCTTGTGATTTGTGAATAGTGACCGCATATGCAAGAGATAGAGAAAATTGCTCTCTGCGTACATACAGGTCTTTGAAAAGAAGGAAACGTGCTATTGTCCGGCCAGTTTGTTTTACTTCTGCAAGTTTGTCAAAGTGGATGTTGGCAAACTGAATGGTGTCGTCATGTGGATATGTTTTGAAGCCAACAACTGTACCAATTGCTCCATTGACTAAACCTTGTGCTACGTCAAGGTTACGTGTGAGAATTACTCTGCAGTTTAGAAACAGTCAATATTTTCTCCAATCCACCTGTGTTGGAGATAAAAAAAGATTTCTAAGCTATTTAGTTGTGCTGTTGATTGTGCTGTTGCTTATTGACACATGCGAATTGTGATGCTGTGCTCTTATAGTGTGGAGCTGATATGCAGTATGAGTTGGATTTCTTTTTTCAACATTGTCTCGTTGAATTGACTACAGCTTGCAAGGGTTGGCATTAAGGACATGCATTTTAGATTTTGTTGAGCGGATTGTTGCTTGACATCAGGAGTATGTGTTTCGTCCATATAGCTCATGGATTAGTATACTATTTTTAAGATGGATTTAGCATCTTCAGTAAGCAGACCAGTTCTAATGCTTTTTAAAATGGCGAGGTCTGCATACTGACACATGTTTTGAGTTAGTTATCTGTAGTGAAAATATTGACAGATTTACATTTCCAATGCTGCTGAGTGTATTGCAGCATTGTTTGTGTCCTAATGTTTTGAAAATAGATTGATCTTTTACTTTTGTTAATTGTAGGAGGTCTCTGAAAACAATAACATGTTTTCCTCCAAACAGTTCTTCGTAGTTGGTTTTTAGGACTTTCTTGCATTCTGAGATGAATTAAAGCCAACACGAGGTAGGAAACCATGGTTACTTCATCTATCAGGAGCACTTTCATTTGTTTTAGAATTCTGCATACTTCAGTAGCAGCTTCTGCTGATGTGTAGTATTCTAATTTGTTTTGGTGTTCTACAGGGAGGAACAGTAGTCGGTGTAAAGTTACAGCTCTTATGTTGTAGGCAGCCAAACCTGTGGGGGCTGGTACTACAGCCGAAAGGTTGTTGTTTAAGTTTTGTATAAATTTGCTGATTATACAAGGATCAAAACATGTACTAACTGGCAAAAAACGCATACTCAACAAAAATGGAAAATGATCACTGCCAACAGAACAACCTTTAGTTAGAGGTTCACAAAACAGACCTAACTCAAAGGAAATGTAATAGTGCTCAATCCAGGACTGTTTAGAGTCTCTACGCAAAGTAAAAAAAACCCACATCAATTTCCTTTTCAGTAGGCATGCAAATATTCAGACCCCAGTTCATAAAACATTGATCCCACAGAAAGCCTGTTGAAGCACCCTGAGGTCAGGGAGTAAGTACTGTTGCTGAGGTTTTGTCAACTACACCCTATGATCTGGATGCGTTTAGGTACCCCGCCCCCAATCTGTTACGCACACCTGGTTCCCACGGGGGCGTCGACCGGAACTGGGCCGCTGTTGTTTCCTCCAGCGTGACGTGTAGTGCCGAGATGACTGACTGGACTGGCCCGCTCAGCCTAGTTTGTCTGGCTCGCAAGAATATTCTTCTGCAAAGGAATTGAGTGTCAACCCACCTTCCCCACTCACGTTGTCTTCCCACAGATCACTCTTGATGTCCCCTCCTTAGTATCACCTGATGGTTTGGAAGGATGAGCTCTCCATCCTGCGTCGACCGCAGGGGCGCGTTGATGACCAGTGACTTCACTGGCGTAGAGGAATTGGTGAGTTCCAGTATTGACTCTAAAGTCCAATTGTTCATAAGAGTTCAAATGTCTGATCTTCACTCTGTCCGATTCCTTGCAGGTTGCCGATTAATCCACTCGAAGATTTCCAAATGGCACTTGGTAAGATTCAGGTAAGTCTATTGTGGTTTTCCCCTTAGGGGCCGGGGTACGGCGATGAAGCAGAGTTGACTGTGCCGACCCGAGAAGAGGTGAGACCCCTGTGGTAAATCAGGTAAGTTTTGTGGGGGGTAACTGGTATTGTCTTTGCTTTCTCCCCTTAGGGGCCGGGGTACGGCGATGAAGCAGAGTTGACTGCGCCGACCCGAGATGAGGTGAGTACCTCCTGTGGTAAATCAGGTAAGTCCTTGGGGGTAGCTTGTATAGCCTTAGAGAGTCCCCTTGCTCACCTTGCTGTCTTTGTCTCCTTAGGTGTCGGAGGGCGGCCGCGAGATGGCGAGAGCGTGATGGAATGCTGAAGTACCGCCAAGCAGGTGAGTTCAGCGCGGCGCCGTAGGAATGCGAAGCAATGCTTCAAAGACTTCTGTCTTTCAGTTCCGTGGCGAAATGGATCAGGATTCAGGTAAGGATTAAAGTTAAAACTCCTGTTCTAACCTTTATCCTTCTTTTCTTCTTGTTTCAGGAGTCCCAGGACTGAAGTGGGCGTGGCTGAAGACTGGAGCTGCTGAAAACATGGTGAGCGTTACGCTGCAGCAAGCAGAATAACGCGAAGCACGTGTGGCTGTCCGGGCGTGGTTTAAATAGCCTTGGAAGAAGATCCAAGTAAGTATTCTTCCACAGCCCCACCCAAGTAACAAAATAGTCCCTTCAGTAAAATAGTCCCTCCTAAGCCTCATTTGGCTTGAGTCTTCGTGCAGCATGGTCTGCCTCAGGTGAGTATGCAGCATGGTCTGCTTCAGGTAAGTTATCAATAATGAGCCTGGCGCCCATGGCGACAGGACTGACTTTAACTTTATGAGCCTGGCGCCATAGGCGCCAGGACTGCACCCAAACAGCCCCTAACTGGGGCTTTTGGGCAGGCTCCAAGTGGCATGATGCCTGCTTCCGGGGCTGCTGGGCCTGGTCTGGTCTTCCGGGGGCAGGCATCATGACACAATCAGGATAATGAAGCGATTTCTTTTTTTTTCTTAACCAGCCTTTCCATGAATAATTCATCCGGTTCACCATGGATGTCCATGAGAGCAAGGTTGGTGGCATTCAAATAAACCTTTACGAGCAAGAACTCAACATTCAAATTAGGAAAAACAATGTTGACTGCTAGTAGATCGTTTACCCTGGTTGGAACCTCGTTTTGAATACAACCCATGTTAAGATCAATTGTAATTGCCAATCCCCCCTTTGGACGTCCCTTAGTAACTTTCTTACAGTAGGTGTGGTAACCTTCCAATTCAAAGTTAGTTACACACATGGATTCCTGTAGAAGGGTAACGTTAGCCACATTCTTACAGCAGCTACAGTTATTGACTCTCTGATAAAGACAGTTGTTTGAGGGTTTGGACTTGTTAAACATTTCATTTGAGGCCTGCAACCAAGACCAATCTTCCGCTACTGTTTTTTGACCTCTCCCTGCTCTGGCCTGGATTAAAATGGTTTTTATTTATTACGGCTGTAGTGTTTTCGCTAAGAAATCTGCAATGCTGCTTGTAGTTCATGTAACTCGTATCTCAGCAAACCAATCGCCACACGGCCGTTCCAAACGATCTGTGCTAACAAGTGGCAAACAGATCTCTCAGCTCCTTTTTAAAGGAAAAACCACTTGCTCAATATCGTCGGATCGTATGGCGTGTAGGTTGGTATAGCCTGGAACCCTTTCAGGATATGACCCCTGTTCATGTACAGTCTTTCACTTGACTCTGTGTTCATTTCCCAGCCTATAGAAGACCCTTTAAATCTAGCGATGATTCTTTTCTCAGGAGTTACGGCCTGATCTTGTGGCTTAACCTTGGGGCAGTGCCCCTCTCTTCTCCTGGATTTTGTAACGCAGGAGAGATCGAGCCCACAGTGTGAGTTATGGCCTCCTTTGCTGGAACTGAAGGCTGTACCTCGTTGGAGGCCACCTCCTGTAAACTTGCTGCAGGTTTTTCTAAAAACTTGGTTATTTTGCTTTGCTTTTTTTTTCTGGTTCAGGGTTTTGTCGCTACACGCAGTGGTCCCTCCAGATCATCCCGCGTTTGCTGGTTTGAGGCCAAATCGATCACCATGTCCTTCCCAGACAGTGCATCAATTTATTTTTTAGAACTTTTTTGTTCGAGTTTTGGGCTGGAAGGTTATTGGTAGTGTTCTGTCACAACTTAATTTTTTTTTTCGTTGTCTTGCACAGGCCCGTGGGCGTTGTCTGTTTCGGTTGACCTTCTTGGCTCCCCACTATTTCAACTTCATTGTCCTCGCCTTGAGAGCTGTCCGCCAAACGATGTACCATAATGCCATTGAGATGACACTCAACAAGTGGTGTGGGACTACAAGCCATCTCACTCTGCCCACCGAAATACACTCTCGTTACTCCACCTGTACGTTTTGTACTGCGTCAGGGTTTAGTACCTTTGCCTGAGTGAATGAGCTGTTGTGACGTCTAGCAAGTTTGGAGGTGTGAAGGTTGCAACATGGTGATTGTTAAACAAGTTTATCCAGTAGGAGTTTAACGTTTAAGTCCACAGTGGTCCATTTGGTTGTGTTTTCCTGGGTCGCTTCTTTGATGCTGTCATATAATCTGAGCAATAATTTCAGGACGAGATGGAGGGCAGATATGCTAGCCGGCCCCAACGCATCCACTTGCGGCAATATGTTTGAGTCATGACGCATGTTGATGTTTTTGGCGGTAAAGTAGTCTTAGTTGAGGGGTTGCTTCAAAATTGGCCTTGGCCTACCAAAGGATTAATTAAAATCAATAGTCCTTGGACTTGAATTGGGGTTTGCTGGTGTCGTGCCACGGACAGTGGTTTGAGCCCTGTTGTGTCCAGCTGGTAATCACGATTTGTGATTTCCTCCATGTCAAGGCAGAGATGTTCAAATGAGTAGTCGAGCACCATTGAGTCTTCATGCTGGGTGTACTGTCCCCCTTTTCTCACTTTGCCTCCGCCCCAACAGTCACCCCTTCAGCTTTCTCCCTCGGAATCAGGACTTGATCCTGTGCCCTTTACAGAGATTTGTCCACAACCAGAGACCCTGTAGCTAAGTTGGACAAGTCTTGGGGTTTGACAGTGTTCGCTCGACTCCGTTTGGGCGTGATGAGAACCCTGCGTTTAGTGACAGTTTGATAGTCGTTGGTGGACTGTAGACTATCCACAGCGGGAAAGCTCACTGTCTGGAAACTGGTATTTCCTCTACTTCAGAATATAGTGGCAGCATCAAGTCTTGGCACGTGCCCTCGACAGGAGGCTGAGCAATGTCGTTCCCCTCCCTCCGTCCCCCCAGTCCCCGAGTTCCCACGTACTACTACTATTTGAGCAACGTTGGTGTTCACATCGATGATGCTACCGTGGGGTTTTTGCCTGTGTTTGAAGGACTATTAATGAATGTTTCCCTCTCCGGGAGTTTAGTCTGTGTCGATGTACTCGCTGGCCTCTTCTTGAGCTTTCAGGGCATCTAGACCTTTTTCCGTGATCACCAGTCTGCCGCTCCTTAGCTTTGACATGTGCGCCTGAGTGCCTTTGGGGGGTGGTACAATCAAGTTGGTCCAAATACGATTTTAGCAGACAATGGAAGCAGTCTTACCACAACGTTGGCTCCCCTCCCCCTCGATGCCAAAGACCAGCAAGACCACTTCCCAGTCCACTTGCAGTCTGTGCCGCGCTCTGCGCCACGATGCCAAAGACCAGCAAGACCACTTCCCAGTCCACTTGCAGTCTGTGCCGCGCTCTGCGCCAGACTGCCATATTAGTAGGAAAAACTGTTAGCAACAGCTCCGCCCAAACAGTGATGAACAGTGTAGAAAGACACACAGAAAGCAGCCCGAAGACCCCTTCCCAGTCCACTTGCTATCTGCTCTGCGCCAAACTGCCATATTGCTACGGAAAGCTGTTGGCAACAGCAGCAGGCTCTGCCCAAACAGTGATGAACAGTGTAGAAAGACATACAGAAAACAGCCAGAAGCAGCCTGCAAGACCACTTCCCAGTCTACTTGCAGTCCATAACCAGAAATACTTCCGTTCCCTGGGAAACCTGTAGGTCTAACTGGGAGACGCATTGTTCAGATATGAGATCCCAGAAAATATAGGGCAAATGGGGGCAGTTCCCAGAGCGCTAGGACCTGCCCATTCCACCATGGGATACTAGGGCTACTAGCCCACTATCCCTGCTGGATGGCCTCAAGGAATGCAGACCACACCCTCACCCCCAACCAGGGAAACCATCAGGATTACAAATGACACACATTCTGGTACTATGATGTATCTGAACTGTTAGAGTCCCTGTCAAACCCTGCCACAGGCAAAAGGCCTACTGGTTGCTCCCCTCCGCCAAACCAATGCAAGGAAGGTTAGTCAATTTGTCCTATGCTTACCACAGGGCCAAATGGACGCCTCAATGTTCAACCAATCCTTCCCAGAAGATTGCTTAACTTTCCACCAGACAGGTGAAATACCCAAACTCAAATGAGCCCATTTGGACAGCTTGAAAACGTCTGCATGTCCAGAAAGCAGCCACAGCATCTATCCAGCTCTGCCCCACAGATGGGATAGGACCATCTAGCTTATCAGAGTTAACAGCAAACATGGAGATTGCTGGCTATTCCGAGCGACCGCTGTCACAGTAAAGAACTATAGGGAACCAAACAAAACTTCCCAATGTGAAAGTAAAGGCAGCCACTTCTATTCCCCTTAGGAAAGCTGTACGTTAATTGCCTCTTAATAAAAGCCCTCTGTGCCATGTCATCAGTAAAACGCATCAGCAACTGCTTTAACAAAATGAGGCTAAAAATGGCAGCCTATGAAAATTGTTCTTGACTGATGCCAACATTACAGTAACGATAGAATACATTTACACAGAGAATTAACCAGATAAAGTGTAAATGAGCAAGTTTATATATTCTTGACTTCCATATGGTATTTGCAAGGATATGGCGGATCAGGTCTTGGGGATCCCGAATCCGCAGGTGCTGGACCCCAGAACACCTTCTAATGGTGGGCTCTTTTCTGTCTTTGACTGGTCGAATGGGGCTCAAGATCTGTCAACGCCACGGCAGAGTAAAGCCGGATGTTCCTTGGGCAGCAACTTTAAAGAACTATATGGGCTCTTCGGCCATAGACTACTTTTATGTTTCAGCAAGGTATTGGCATTTGATTTGCGATTTTAAACTGGTGAAAGACCTTTTTAGTGATTCCTTTTTCCTTGGGCTTATTTTGACAGCGGCAAATGCTGGCGCACCTTTCCTTCAGAGTACTTGACCTCACTATGATATATTTCTATATGTATACTGAAACTCGAGTAAACTGATTTTAAAAGTACTCAACCAAGCAGAGCTCAATCTGCAGTGTAGACGAAGGATCAAGTGGGTCAAGCTGAATAATTCTAATATTCATCAGGACATCTTTGGTTCTAATATAACATTGATTTTCTTCCATTCTCAAGGAGGGGGTTGTAGTAATCTGGTGAGTGTGAGGTCATCTGCAGTGGAATGTTTGTGTAGAAGTGTTCTGCTGGGTGACGGTTGGGCAGAGAGAGAAAGCTGTGAGCAGTGAAGATGGGTGTGGGGGTGAGCCCGGTGTTTCCCTTGTCGTCTTGTGTCCCCTACCGTCCCTGTGTCTTGTGGGGGAGTACAGGACAAGGACAATAAAGAACCTTACAACTTACCTGGAGTACTGGCGGTCCATCATTGCTACAGGGGTCACCCCCTGACTATTACACATGAATTTAAGGGGAAACATGTTTTTTAAGCAGGACATGGCACGTGCGAACTTCTCCCCCAAAGGTTGGTTCAATAATGAATGTGAAAATGCTAAGCAGGCTTTGCTTTCTAGGCTTGATGTTATTCATGCAATATCTCATTATAAAACTGCCATACAAAAACAAAAGGTGGAGTTGGATCACCTGGCCTTGGGAGGTCCTTGTTGAAGCTGCTCGCAACAAGGACTACAAAAGGTTTTGGGAGCTCGTGGCTGCAGGTCCTCCACACAAAAGATCTATAAAAGGGTTCGAGACAACAGTGGAGGTTGGGGCCTGGGTTGCTCATTACTTGAAACTTTACCAAGGGTCAGGTGCAACATTTGATCTTGTACTTTCAGAATCTGCAATGTTTTATACCTTAGAGGAAGTCACCCTTGCTATCTACCTGGCAGCAAAAAATTGGAATTGCCTCCCAAAAAACATATACAATAAAAAGGATCACCTGAAATTCAGGAAACTACTTAAAACATGGCTCTTAATATCAGAATCGGAGGGGAACCACTAGGAAAAACAAAGACTCAGCTGGAAACAGAACACACCTCAACAAACTTAGATTGTGAGAACAAGCAGGGGAAAAAGCCAAAGAAAGAACTACTCCCTACTCCCTACAAATACCCCACTCTAATCAATACCCTAGAAACAGGACTCCCAACCACAAACCGGGGGAACATTAACCAATACTGGCAACCCAAGAGGCCTCAGGGCACCCGATCCCAGTAGGTAGGGACCCCGCACAAGAAACCCAGGGAGGGACAAAACAACAACAAAAAAACAATGTAATCATCTCTAGCCCAGGGACGGGGGAGGCCGCAACAACCTCTCAAGCCCACAAACCGCTAGAAAACTATAGAGGAAAGCCATCACCCAACGCAGGGCCTGTCGATTAAACTGTCACATAATATCAGACACACAAGACTGTCAGAGATAATGAGCACAGAAGTCCAAACCAACGAGGTAAGAACAAATCCCCCACTAACCCACCTCTAAACCTCAATGTTCTGCATACACTTCTCTAACGCAAACCTACACAACCACATCTCTGCACAGCAGTCCACACGCACTTCACCACAGTGCAACACCAAAGAAACAACACATAGCCATGCACAACAGCACATGGGAATCGTACCAACCCGAAAATCGCACCTCTTTCCCATTGTGAAGGGGAATGTGATACCTGTCTCAGTGAAGGATGCCATCATCTTTCTTATTTTTAAAAAGGGGGCTAGGGCAAGTCCTCTTTCATGTAGCCCCATCTCGCCATTCCTCATTCAAATTGTTTGGAAGGATGGTTTTGATACAGTTGGAGGACTGAACTGAAGCAAATGGTATACTCACTGATACCCAGTTGGGTTTCAGACCTGGTGTGGGCACGGCAGATCGGGCCTTGATTCTATATTTATTGGTGACCCATTCTGTGTTAAGAGGCAGCCTATTTTTCTGGCATTCATGGACCTGAGCACTGCCTTTTGAAAAGGTGAACCGGGGCAATCTTTGGAGAGTGCTCTATCTATACTGCAGTCTGTCCATATGCACAATAGGACATGTGTTTATTTTACTGTTTTTTTATAACACACGTAATACGGTACCTGAGTTCGGTTTTTTAAGCGGAGATCCAGGATTCGAACCTCTGTTGCTCTGCGTTGTCATGCGTCCAAGACGAGTGCGTTGCCCCTCTGCTATCCTCCGTTCACAACATGCGAAAGATATGGAGGTCAGGCTTGCAAGACCAGCGCGTTGCCCCTGTGCTATCCTCCGTTCACACTATGTGTAAGATATGGAGAGAGAGAGAGGTCAGTGCAACCCTGCTTTGATGTAACTTTGGGAGTGCGTGCGTCAGGGCTGTGACCTGCCCAAAGTCTTTTTTTTACTCTCTATATTAATGGCCTTGAGAAGGAGCTTGTAGAGCCTAAGGCAGATTATCCCAATTTAGGCCACAGAGCTTTTCCTGTTTCGACTACTGTAGATGACTGTCCTAATTGCCCAAACCCCGTAAGGCTTTGCAAAAGCGGATATTGACTTGCTCTCAGTTCATGACTGAGCTGGACCTAAAAGTCAACACGCTAAGATCAGCAGTTATGGCATGCGCCAGCGGTAATAGAAACATTAAGATGTGTAAAATGTTATCTGAAGGGGAAGTCATCCCAAGGGTGCAGGCCTTTGCTTATCAAGGAATGCGATTTTCATCTTCAATGACTGGGGAAGTATCAAGTGGCGAAACAATGTGTACGAATGCAATAAACGTTATGGGTGTTTCTTGAAGTATGTCTGTCAAGGTCACCCTCTGCAGATGATCCTCCAAGTTCACTTGGCACAAACAAAGGCGGCTGTTACTTACAATGCTACGCTTTGGGGTTATGTAAACATCCGGGAACTCCATTTGGCCGAGAACATGTTTTTTAAGAAATGACTGGGTCTTCCTTGCTCTGCGGCCAACTTTTCAGTTCATGCTGAGTTGGGGATTTGTTTTCTGGAAGATGACTGGCGTTTGGCCGCTTTATCTTATTGGTCAGGAATCTGGGTCAACCCGAAACCATGGATCACACACTTTATATTCCTTGGCTGAGCGATGTTAAATCTAATGTGATAAAATGGAACCTTGCAACTGGTCCACCATAGCCCAGCGAAACGTTTTCAATGAGACATTTAAAACGTATGTGAGAGAGCAACATGAGAGCAAGGATTTATCTATCAATGCAAACAGGAAACATGCTATTTATACTTGGGTTCATTCTTTGCAATCATACTTAACCTTGAGTCATAAACCCTCAGATCGTTGGTTAATTATCAGAGCCCCTTTTGATTGATTGGGTTTGAGTTTGGCTAGATCTCTTAAAGCTTGCTGCCTGCTTCTCAATCCCGGACATGGGCGTAATTTTAGGGGGGGGACAGGGGTGTTTGTCCCCCCCAACTTTCATGGCACACCGTTTTGTCTGCATTCATTTGCCTGGGGCACCTTTTCTTTGGATGTCATGTCCCCACCAACATTTTCAGCAAAGTTACTCCACTGATCCCGGACCCCCTCAACTTTATGATATGTCCTGTCTTGTCCTGTATTGTTTTTTGTTTGCGCCCTTAAGCCTTCGGGTACCGGGTGCGCGGTACAAATTAACAAACATAAACAAACTTAAACATAGCTAAATGGCAAACCCCTGTGGCAGCTACTAGCTGCCTGCCCTCTATGTAATGGCGATCTTGAAGATCGATTGTACCGGTTCTGAGGCAGTTTTCTTTTGTCCAATGCCGCCCAGCTCTGTATTTTCTATTGGCAGCTGATGATTCTTGTTGTATGTCCTGGGCATTATTGTTGTACCTCAAGGGGGCATCGAGAGTGAGGATTCCCAATAGCACAAATTTTAATCATGATTTTATTGTATTGATGCACTGTGTGTTTTTATCTGAGTTCTGTCTGCTAATGGATTTTATTGATGACTTGTCATGTGTTTTGTATTGACTGTATGTTCATGGATTTGTTCATCCGAATAAACCATTAGGGTGATATTCTTTACTGTAAACCTTTTCTTCGAGACCACCTCATGAGGGGAAATAACATCAGGAATTTGCCGCTTCATTGGAATTATTTCCATAAAGCATTTGGTCCATCCAGTTAGAAGCAAACAATGTCCGTTTTCAGTTCATATTCAAGTAATACTTTTAGTTGACAATTCATGCACCACAGTCATAATTTGTATTTGAACGAATGTTTCAATGGAGGAGATCCAATGCGAACTGCTTGTCAATCAAAAGAAACATACTTTGGCTTAATTTCACACTAATCAAAACATATTTTTTCACTGAACCGCATCAATATTTAGCAACTAACCTGATGGGCAATACCAACGTTTTCGACCGGTTTACCGACTGTATGTAGTACTCCTTTTAAGAGCATGAATTTCATACTGCAATACCCCATTGAATGGCATGAACTGGTTGCCTAAACAAGGCAAGAGCCTTTTTGGTGCCCATCAGGGAGGCGTGGGTGTGGGGCGTAGGGAGGCAGATGGGTGTGATCTGGTCGCTCTGGAGCAGAAGAGCACCTGAAACAGTGTGTGCGCGTTTGCTCCCTTTGATAAACACCGGGGCTCATTTTGTAAAAATGTTAAATGGACAGAGGACTGCGCTGCTGTAAATTGTTTATGCGTGCAGTCCCCTGCATGGCACTTTGGTTATTTTCAAAACAGGCTGCAAGCAGGTACCTTTTTACACCCTTTACAAAGACAATCGTGAACGCCGCCCACAATGTAAATACAATGCAGGCTAATTTTTGTAGGTGCAGAATACAAGGTGATGCCAGCATCTTAACCTGCATTAAGATTCAATGCTGGCAAAGACGCCTCCTGATGCTCAGCACACAGCTGCTGGGAGAGGTGGAAGCGGACATAGCTGTGCCCCTCGGCTCCGTGTTGCAAAAGCAAGAACATGCCGTGGGTCGCAATTTACTGGCGGACACTTTGACTGGCGAACCGCCCCTCCCCCTGGATCAACATAAGCTTTATTATGTTCTGGGGATCTTGAAAGTAGAGTGCATTGAGGGCAGGCGGTCCCTTGCATCCAGACACTCTTGCAAGTTGTTTACCAAAAATGTTTTAGGTAATATCCCCCCAGATAGTCTTCCTTTTTCTTAACATTGCTAAATCCACTTGTATGGCACATGTAACAACTGCGCACGCTTCCTGTCTGCAACTCACCCTAAAATCACTTCAAAGAGCGAGGCTCCATTTTGAATGGCGTGAGATAAATCCGCGCAGAAAACCTCATCAGACACAGAGGACCGACCCTCTGGTGCACAGATTCCCTCAGATGGAAAGAGCAGCTGCTACAATTTTCAATGCATGAGCCGAGTTGCTGGCTTTTATTTGGGGTTTGGGAATCGTTGCTATGTTACCACAAACATACCAAATGGTTCGCATTTCCAGCAAATAAAAGTATTAGAAACCGAAAATGTCTCCACTAACAATCCACATGTTCGAAGAGGTCAAGATGTTTCCCATTGTGGGGGTTGGGAGAGAGGCTAAGATTTGATCGCCAAGCGTGGCTCGCAGATGGTCCAATCGTGTGGGAAAATTGCAAACTCTTCAATAGGCTTGGAAACATTTCTCGCTAAAACACATTCCAGTTTTACATTTGTAAGATATGCTGCTGCTCCAAAAAGGTTTCCACCACTAGGCATACAATGCCATCAAACGGGTACTCTGAGCCAAGTAAAGGCTTTAGGGCACAGTTTCCTCCACTGTGGCAGGGCATTAACGAGGCCTGTAATGATCTTGATGTCTGCATGAATGTTAAATCGAATTACTGTAGATTCAAGGATTTTTATTTTATTGGACATTTGTATGGCGCCTCTACACAGGTGTTTCCAGGCTGCCACAAGACAATATGGCAGGGGTGGGGGAATGGGAATCAAAAAAGTCCACCACAACCGGATATATTGGCCTTGTGACAATCCTAGGGTGCAAGTGCATGACAAGGTGGTAAGTGCAAGGGGGAGGGAGAAGTGCAGGAGGGGGTTATCCCTAAAGGCGGGGGCGGGAAGTACTCTGTGGGACAAGGAAGCAAGTGCCAGGGTAAGAAGAGTGGGGGGGCAGGGGGATGGGTGTGTTGGGCAGGGAGGGCCAGGTTGGGCTAGTCCGGGAAAGGGATCCCAAGGGCAGTGCTGGGAAAGGATGCTGGGAAGACTGGTAGTTGGCGGTCTGACCCCTGAGGATGTTATTTAGGATACAACTGACAAATGGAAAATTTGACATGAGCTTGCGTGACATTTCCATACAGCAAAGTGCAAGTCCCATAAAAAACAAAGCATTTTGAGCTGGCCCTCCTGTTAGAGCTACAAGAAACGAGTGCGCCCATTTAAAATAAATTGTAGTCTAACGTCTACTGCATGAAATCCGTTATTATAAATTATTATAATTATACTTGGAGAACGTTGAGAACGCATAGTAAAAACACTAAATACTCCTCTTCAATGAACAAAACGTCTTTGTAAAAATCTAAACAGATTAAATGCAAATAAATAAAAAAATAAAAAATTATACTTGTTTTTTTTATTTCAAGCTTAATACCCAAGAGGTTCCTAAGTGCGGACCCGGGATTCTAACCGTGTTGCTCGGCGTCGTCTTGCTTCCAAGACAAGCACGTTGCCACTGAGCTATGCTACCCGTGCCAAAAAACCCATGCCATCCTGTCAAACCCAGGCTGCTGCTCTCTACATATCATTCTTGGTCGGACATCTATTCTATTTGGACCTTTACATCAGTATTCTATATGTTGCTGATCGCATGGAGCTCTGCTCACTAGACTTGGCGAGCACTTTACACTCAACTTCTGAGAGTTCTGGTTTCTTTACAAACTCAGAAATTGTACATGTATCTGCGCACATAGGACACAAATGAGCTCGATCTGTTAAGCTTTACTGACTAACCTACTTATACTCCCACCTATATTAGGAAGACCCGAGTTCGCATTCTTGGAGAAGACACTCTGGCCTACGGGCCTTCGACCATTAGAAGGTACCAAGGGTGTCCGTGGCATCACATTTTGGGAAATAACTTCCGGTCATTGGAACTGTCCCTACCCCGAAAATATCACACATGGAAGGGGTGACGCATTTGGAGGCACACCCTCTATAAGGGTTTGGGGGGGCGGTCAGGCAGCGGCCACTTTTGCTGCCTGGCTGTAATCCGCAACATCTTTTCACGATTGGTTTTTGGGAAGACTCTGTAAAAAACGTACTGCCTTACACCCTGTTTCGAAAAGAAGCACCTGGAATGCAGGGGATTGCCCGTGCACACATTTTTTAGCAGCTGCTCAAACACATTCTTACTCTGTTTCAGGCGCACTCCTGGTCCTCAGCGACAAGATCACACTTACCAGCAGTATGAAATGCATGCTCTTAAAAGGGGTACTATATACAGTCGTTAATCCGGATGAAACCTTCAGTAATGCCCATCTGGTTGGTTGCTATATGTTAATGTGTGTGGCGTTGGCCCTTTAAGGGTACGCACGCGATGGGGTGACGTTCACTCCGTCGCGTGCGCTGTTAACTAAAGGGGGCGTTCCCGGTGACAAACACAATCACCGGGGAGCCCACACCGACAACACTGCTGTCTCCGTGTCTCTGTAGCACAGGGGTGGGGGGCTCACGGAGGCGGCCACCGGAGACCGCCAACAGTGGCGACGAGGCCCGGATCGCTTCCTGGGACAGGCGGGGATGTTCGTCTGGAGCGCAGATGATCGTATGTGAACGCTCCGACGAACTCCGACCGCGGAGAAGGAAGCGACACACGCGGCCGGTGGCCATTTTGATCAATAGGCCTCGGAGACTCACGGCTTCATAACGAAGCGTCGGTGAGCCATCCGGACACAATTTTTGGGAATTTCAGCGGTGGATGGTCGCTGAAAACAGCACATGTCGGTTCCAGAGGAAAATTTTGACGTTTTCACTGTTATTACCGAGCAGAGGCATGGAGGCTCCATGGGAAACCTGCTGTTTGCACTAGGGGTCTCTTCCTCTACTCAATTTTTGGACACATCATTGTCTGCATGCTGGCTGGAGTGACACTTCCACGGAGAGCACGGCTGGTGGTGAGTTGCGGCCCCATTCTTTTCAATCCTTTGGGGTGCCTGTGCGCTTTCCACCATGAATCAGGCTGCTGCTGCTGCTGCTCCTGCAGCTGCTGCTGCTGTGCCTCCTGCGCCTCCGCCTGCTCCCCTGCCGAAACCACCGGGGTCCCTACAGCCAATGCCTGAGTTTGATATCTCGGGTGCTCCATCAGGCCTGGGACAGAGGTGGAAGATGTGGATGGATAGGCTGGAGATGTATTTCAGGGCCACAATGGAGACAAGTGACGACGGCAAGCTGGCCACTCTCCTGTACTCCGCTGGTCCAGCGGTGCACGAGGTATTCATGTCCTTGCAGCCGGTAGACGGATCTTTTGCGGCGGCGAAGGAGGCACTCCAAAGTCATTTTCTGCCGATGGCCAATGCGGACTATGAACGTTTTCTCATGGAAACGGCTCGACAAAAAGATGATGAGACTCTGGATGTATTCTTTGGGCGGCTGCGGAGATTGTCAGCGCCGTGTGCCTGGAACGACCCGGAAGTCATGATTCGTAACCAACTCATTCAGGGGTGTAGCTCTGGGAAACTGAGACGCCAGATATTGCGCGAGCCTGGCATCACCCTTCCTCGCATCCTAGAACTGGGAAGGTGCCATGAAGTCTCGGAATTGCGGGCAACCAGGATGGAAGCTGGTGCTCGCCCAGCCAAGACGGAGGAGATCTGCGCGGTCGGAAGAGGCCGCGGGGTGAGGCGCCCCATGAACACTCAGAGCCCGCGCACGCCGGGGTCGAATGCCTCGTGCCTGAAGTGTGGATACGATCTCCCGCACCCCGCGGAATGCCCTGCAACGGGGGTCAAGTGTGGTAGATGCGGAGGCGCTGACCACTTCGCCAGAATGTGCAGGTCTGCAGCCCCCAAGATTGTACCGAGGGGGCCAGTTCGAGCCGGCTTCTTCCGGCCCCAAAGGACGTCCAGCGTTGCCCAGGTAGACCAGGGTGACGAAGGGGCCCCTCAGGATGAGGAGGAGGAGGAAGAGGACGAGGAAAACGTATTTTTCGTGTCCAGTGTGAGCATGCTGAAGTCCCGCTCCAAGAGACAGCCCAGGTGCAACGTGCTGGTTAATGGAGACTCTGTGCCGATGCTAGTAGACACTGGCGCATCCGTGAATGTAATGGCCCGCCAGCATTATAGTACCATGCAGGCCCCGCCCACGCTGACTGCGCCGAAGGCACGCATATTCGCCTTCGGCGGGGACCGGCCTTTGCCTCTGGACGGAGTATTCGTGGCTGATGTGCAATATGGTGACTCATACATACGGGCCAGGTTCTATGTCACACCGGTGAGCGACAACACCCTGCTCTGCTGTGCCGCGGCGGAGGCGCTGGGTATCGTCACGTTCGCTTACTCAGTGTACTTAGATGACATTCAGGTCCTCCTGGCCAAACATGGATCCCTGTTTGAGGGCATTGGACAGCTGGTGGGTGAGCCGGTCCGGCTTCATATCGACGAATCTATCCAACCAGTGGCGCTGAAACACCGACGGGTTCCTTTCCATCTCAGGGATCTGGTGGATCGCGAACTTGACAACCTAGTGGGGCTGGACATAATTGAAAAGGTTGAAGGCCCCACCCCCTGGGTGTCTCCCATCGTCATCGCACGCAAGCCCAAACAGCCAGATGCCGTGAGAATCTGTGTGGACATGCGGCTTCCCAATAAGGCCATAAAGAGGGAGCGACACCTCACCCCTACCATCGATGACATCATAGCGGAACTGCAAGGGGCGAAGTTCTTTTCCAAGCTCGACCTGAGATCCGGCTATCATCAGGTGGTCCTGCACCCCGAGTCCCGCTATATTACTACATTTACCACACATCGGGGTCTCTATCGATACAAGAGACTGAGCTTTGGGGTGTCCTCCGCAGCGGAGGTTTTTCAAAACATCATAAGGGGAGCATTGGCGGATCTTGATGGTGTCCTTAACATTAGCGACGACATTTTGGTGTATGCCAAATCAGAGACGGAGCATCTCTCACGCCTGTCCAAGACCTTTGAACGGCTACGTTTGCTGGGCCTCACCCTGCACAAGGACAAGTGCGAATTTCTGAAGACAACGATCGAGTTCTTTGGGTTCGTATTTAAGGCGGATGGGGTGTCCCCGGATCCCCGCAAAGTGAGGGACATAAAAGAGGCGCGCCCGCCTGAGAATGTTGCAGAGGTGAGGAGCTTCTTGGGGATGGTCACTTACTGTGGCCGCTTCATCAGGAATCTCGCGTCCCGCTCTGAGCCGCTGAGATCGCTCACCAAGAAGGATGTCACCTGGCAGTGGGGCCCTCTGGAACAGGCGGCATTTGACGATATCAGAGGGGCTTTGGCGGCGCATGACACCATGGCGTTCTTCGACCCGAGCCTGCAGACGGAGATCGTGGTGGACGCCAGCCCATATGGACTGGGGGCGGTGCTTACGCAAGTGGGGAAAGACCAGGAGGTTCGACCCATAGCATACGCCAGTAAGGCCCTTTCCGACACTGAGCAACGATATTCCCAAATTGAGAGGGAAGCCCTGGCGGTGCTGTGGGGCTGTCGGCACTTCCGCCTCTATATTCTGGGGCGTCCAGTGACCGTGGTCACGGACCACAAGCCGTTGTTGCCGATCATGGCGGGCTCGTCATCTCGCCCGCCGGTGAGAATTGAGCGCTGGATGCTCGCCCTGCTCGAGTATGGAGTGTCGTTGACATATCGTCCAGGTGCTAGCAATGCGGCGGACTACCTATCTCGACACCCCAGAGGTGACTCACAGGAGTCGGCATCGGCGGAAGAAGCCGACGATCACGTCTGCCTGGTCGTGGAGACTGCCACCCCTAACTCCATGCAGGTGGAGGAACTCGAGGCTGCGTCGAGAGGCGATGAATGTTTCGCCATCCTGAAGGAAGCCATGCAGAAAGGGACCTGGAAGACAGTGCTGGAGGCTGTGGAACGGAGGACATGTGAGGCCGAGTTGCCCTCGAGCTATTGTGGAGAGTGAGAGAGGAACTAACATTCTCGGAGTCGGGGCTGCTACTGAGAGGGGAAAGGATCGTGGTGCCCCAGACCAAAGTAGCACAGGTCATTGCCTTGGCGCACCAGGGTCATCAAGGGGCCCCCAAGACCAAAGCTCGCCTCCGTCAGAAGGTGTGGTTCCCTGAACTGGAGCGGAAGGTGGAAGCGTTTGTGGCCTCGTGTGTGTGGTGCCAGGCTGCAACACCGGCCCAGAAGGAACCATCCATTGAAGCAATGCCCCGAGGGACTCGACCGTGGGAAGTGGTGCACGCTGACTCCGGGTCCACGTCAAGAGGTATGCACTTTCTAGTGGTGGTGGACGAGTGGTCTAGGTACCCGGAGGTTGAGTTCATAGACTCAGTGGCGTTTGAGAACGTGGTGGTGGCGTTGGAGAAAATCTTTGCCACTCATGGCCTCCCCTCTGTGCTGTGCTCCGACAACGGAGCCCCATTCCAAGGCGAGAGCTTTGCCGAGCTCATGAAGGAGTATGGCATTCAACACCGGCGGGTCACCCCACTGTGGCCTCGCACCAACGGGGAGGCCGAGCGCATGATGCGCACTCTCAACAAGGTATTCAGGATTGCTCATGGCAAAGGAGAGTGTTTGCAGAGGGCTTTGTACATCTTCCTGCGTGGATACCGGACCACCCCTCACTCCTCAACTGGGGTGGCCCCGGCGGAAGCACTCTTCCAGCGGTGCCCGAGAGATGTCATACCGGAAGTGGGGGGCAGAGACCCTGCCGTCATCGACAATGAGCAGGTCGAAGAGGGCAGACAGGTCAGGACACAAATGGAGAATATCCGGAGGGGCCTCAGACCCCCACACATTGCGCTGGGAGATGAGGTGCTGGTGAGGAATCGCCACCCACATGGAAAACTGTCCCTCACGTATGAACCCGCTCCTTTAGACGTAGTGGCAGTCAAGGGTTCGATGGTAACAGCCTCAGATGGAACGTCGTCGGTAACCAGGAATGCTTCATTCTTCCGGAAGATCGGCGACCCCAGAGTGGACAGCCCGGACAGCCGAGAAGGAGAAGGTGCTCTGGATGAAGGTGGGGGAGAAGGTCCCGCCGTGGAATCTCCGGCTCGAGGCGGACCCGGTCCAGGGACACCAGCCAGGGACGGTGGCAGGAGGTACCCCCTGAGAACAGGGCGTGGGAAACCTGCCCGTCTCACTGACTATATTACGGACTGAGTCGGCGAGGCTGACCGGGGGTTAATGGTCAGGCCAGGACAGGCACCCACGGGGGATCCGGGGTGGCTGTCAATAAATGGGGGTTTTTGTGGAAACTGACAAAGTTTTGTGTTATGTAGATGTGTGCTAGTTAGGTACTCCTGTTTCCAATTTGTTGTTATGGAAAAGGAGGAGTGTGGCGTTGGCCCTTTAAGGGTACGCACGCAACGGAGTGACGTTCACTCCGTCGCGTGCGCTGTTAAATAAAGGGGGCGTTCCCGGTGACAAACACAATCACCGGGGAGCCCACACCGACAACACTGCTGTCTCCGTGTCTCTGTAGCACAGGGGTGGGGGGCTCACGGAGGCGGCCACCGGAGACCGCCAACAATGTGTTTCTGTGAAAAAATATATTTTGCGAAGTATGAAATTAGCCAAGGTATGGTGTCCTATTGAAAAGCTGATACCTTTGGTTCCAATCCCATCCATTGGAACATTCGTTAAAATGTACAAATCTTCACAGTGGCGCATTAAATATGCACATAACAGTATTACTTCCGGATGAATTGAAAACTGACATAGTTCGCTTGTAGCTTGATGGACCACATGCTTTATAGAAATAGTTTTAATGAAGTGGCAAAGTCCTTCCGTAGTTTGTATCTCATATTATTTTCTCTCATGAGGTGGCCTCAAAGAAAGACTTCCTTACAGCAAATAATATACAAACGTACATATTTACACTTTTATCAGGTCACTGCTCCATGTGCATGTATTGTAATGTTACTGCAAGTGCAAAAACTACAGAAATGTGTATTCTAATCCCACGTTTCTAATGCAAGATATTGAACTCCTCACTGCATATTTTTCGTGCAGAATCTTTGGCATCAGTGCCCCACCCAACCCCCTTTTGCACATGGGAGCCGGTGAGGCATCGGAAAAGTGGCACCGCCGGTTCTCATTATTACGCCAGCAGGGTAGAGACGCTGCCTGACAGGAGAGGAGGTGTGTGAATGTGTGGGTTAAGGGGTTTGTGAGCATATGGCCCTTGGAAACGTGCATCTGTTACTGGATGGGATTAGGCTAGAATCATTCTGAGTCCGAATAATTGGAATAACTCAAGATGGCTAGTCAAGGTTTTGTTAGCAATTATCTAAAACAGGGAGGTTACAGCGAACATCAACAGACGTACTCCTTCTCAGCGATTTCCACATGAAATACAGTTATATACTTTTTTTGTGCGTCAGAATGACATCATGCTACCTGACAACAATAGTGAAAAACCTATCTATGGATGGGATTGGTTAAGGGACACATCTAGATATACAATCCTATAGGAGCTAGGTTTGTTATTGGCTGTCAGATATCAGGTGGACAACTTATGACTACCTCTTCATCATTTTATTTAAGAAAAATCTGTTACACAGTGTTTCATTGGTTTCTCAAGCTATAAGGTCCTTGGTTATATGGACTAATACAATTGGTCTGGCACGCTTGTGCCATGTCTGGAACATTAGGATTCAATTAGCAGCACATAATCCAAGACCCAGGTACAAGTAGATAGGACATGAAGCTGCCCTACCACCCAATTTGCCCAACATCTCTCATTACCCATGCCTTCTGCCATGAAATTCTCGTTGTACTTGGCCTTGCAGAATATTCTTGTCCTAGGAATGCAATGGGAGTGAAGGCACTCGCTATCGTCTCTGGAACTCCAAGTTCAAGCCCTGTTTTCAGCCTGAACCCATGTGACAAGAGACCACGATTCTGTTCATTCTGCAAGCTCAAACAGCCTGCTATTATACTGCGACACAGCCTTTCACTTTCTCTTCATCTTTCTTTGGCTTAGTTATTTCATGATACTAATGTCCAGTTTCTATACAATGGCAGCTCCGCCTGCATTTTATTCACTACTTGTAGCTAGATTATATGATGACTTGATCTATCTTGCATTTCAGTGTATGTACATTAATTATACCTCTAATTTCTGAAATACGTTCTAACGTGTAATCTTCTTTTACACTAAGGTTCACTTGATTCTTTACTTCGTCATTTTTCCTCTAGGATTCATACATGGTCTTCATTCAGTATTTCAGGACTTTGTGCACACTTTTTCCTATGGCGTCATCAGTCTATTTTCTTAACTCTTTATCATATTCCTTCAGGCTGTCATCAACTAGAGGGTACATTCGATATGGTTGTTTTAATGGATACAGTCTTCTAAATATTAGCTGCGGTATTGGTACAATAGCTGGTGTTAGACAGGGCACAGTCTCATGTCTCCATTACAGGAGAGGTAGGGGGGTAGGATCTACTGCAAATGTGTACGTCTGCTCCTCTACATTTGTGTGTTGCATACATCATCCCCCACCCCTAAATGTAGTGGCCCCACCCATGCATTTAGTGATGTGGGCTACCTTGGGCGTGCCATTCATTTTTGCTTTACCCTGGATGCACACAGTACCGTGCATCCAGGGTAAAGCAAAAATGTTGAATGCTTACATTACTGGCTTGCATTCAATGTAGGCCAGTCTATCCACGTCATAACACTTCTCTTTGCTTTACCCATGATGCACAGTTACTGTCCATCAAGGGACAACAAACATGATTTGGCTAGATTGGCCTTCATTCAGGGCCGGCCTTAAGGTGTCCAAACTAACATTTACATAGGGTGCCATAGCCCCCTCCACGGCAGCATGGAGGACCCTTTTAAAAGCCTATTTAAAATAAAAGGCTCCCCCATGCTGGTGCTCTCTGGTGGCACCCTTCGCAAGTGAAACTCTTCTCTCCCGCCCCCCCTCGTGTGGGAGGAGCTTTTTTACTTTGTGTGTCACTGCCACACCAGCATGGGGGGGCAGCTTTTCTATCACAGAGGGTGCTGCTGCCATGCAATCTCGAGGGATCCTTTCATGGGCTCCCCGAAGCTGACTTGGTGGAGGCGCCCTAATTAAATGAAGTGTCCCGCTCTTGTGAAGTTGTCAGGCGCCCCAGCACAGGAGCAGGGAGCTTTTCATTTGAATAGGGCTCCGCTGTCATGCCCACACGGGGCACCCTTTGAAAGGCTCCCACAAGCTGGCATACTGGCGGCACCCTATTTAAGTTAAAAGCACCCAGCTCCTTTGTTGGAGAGGGGAGCTTTTCACTGAAATAGGTCTGCCCAAAAATAAAAAACTCTCGGCTCCCCCTTCTCCTTCGGGGAGGAGGAGGGTGTGGCAGAGGGCTGTGGCCAAACATGGCAATTTGCATAAAAGCAAATGGCATTTTGTGAACATAAGAAATGATGTTCCCAAAATGCTCTTTGCTTTTATCCAAAATGCATATTTAAAATTTAAAATCATGGGCATGCTTTATAAGAAAGCCCATCATTTTAAATTTTAAACCTGTCTGTGATTTAGAGATTCAGCAAGAAATACTTGTCAGTGAGTAATGGAAGTTGGATTTAGCTGTTTTCATTGGTCAATATACACACCCTAACAAAACAATGTCTGCAAATTGCCAGACATATGTACCATTTTGGACATCTTTTGATCAGGATGTGAGGCTCGCTGTTTCTGGCAGTCTCATGTCAAGTCTTCTGAAACAGATCTTGGAGTTACCTGGGTCAGCCCTGGTCCTCCGGACAGAAAAGCATCCTGTGCTGGTGCCGGAAGCTTATCTTTTACGTAGGGTGCCACCCTGAACTTGCACGGTGGTGGAACCAACCTCAAGTATTTTTTTGAAAGGTGGCTGAATACCAGTTTTGAAAGCTCGTCATTATAGGGATAGGATATTGATATCACCTGGGTGGGCTTTTGTCCTCTGGCACTGCATGTTTGCTGCTGCTGCCGCCATGTTGAATGTTAAGTGGTCTGCTCTACAAGGTCAGAAATCTGTTCTGGGTAGCACCCTTTCCCGATCTAGTCCTGGGATTAGCACTCGCACTTCAAGGAAGAGTGCTTCCTTCTTCCTGCAACCTCCTCAAAGTGGGAGGCTTGAGCCCTCCCGAGGCAGGGGCTGGCGCCACACTGTTTAAGTGAAAAGCTCCCACTCTTGTTCTGGCGCCAAATTGTTTTGCCCTGGGCGCTGCCAGAGCTAGGGCTGACCCTGCCTACATTGAATGTAGGCCAGTCTATCCAAGTAATAACTGTTGTCTTTGCTTTACACTTGATGCACAGACGGTTACTGTGCATCAAGGGTAAAGAAAACATGACATGTGTTAGTACCCATAAATGCCAACATTTCACAGTGGGCTCGAGGGTAATTTATGTGTTGCACATACTACCATGGCCCACACTCCAAATATTTGCATAATTTGCTTTACACTTGATGCACAATTACTATCCATCTTTACTGTGCATCAAGGGTAAAGCAAACATGACAAGTGTCACTGGCCTCCATCCAATGTAGGCCAGTCTAGCCATCTGGGTGTATATGTTCTTTCCGTGGCATAGCATTTTATTTACTGGCTGGGAGTCCTTATATGGTAATACGAACATTGGTGCAGCATGCATGGGCACAGCCAGCAAGAAAGTATTATATACTAGCATATGTTGTGGGCAAAGGCATCATGAAAATGGTTCTAGGCACTATTGGCAATTTGCATATTTTGAGTTTTTCATGTTCTACCATACAAAACTGATTGCAAGTGGCTTTTTATCCAATTTTTCATAGTGTGCTGTAAAATGCACCATTTTAATCCATTATTTAAAAAAAAATATCTCGGAAGAGGGGACGAGGGAGGAGAACCCCCACGAACCGCCCTGGTATGGTTGGGCTCCCTCGCACACTCACGAATATTAGGAACATACATTTACACCCCACCAATTCAAAAGTTCATCAGCCGCCACTGAATTTAATAATGCTTGTTTACAGCCCGAATAAATACGGGTGTTGTATTTCAATTCTAAACTTGAAAGTGAAATTCAGTTTTTACTATTATGGCATAGAAATACAAAAGGTAGAATATTAAACATATTTTATTGCTCGTCTTTGCTCCCTGCCAAACTACTGCATGGGCTCGACTTTCTGCTTCGTATAACCTTTAAAACCAATGACGACGAACGCGCTTCGCACTATCAGCCATATCGCGAAGAAAAGGCTTGCACAGGGTAACTATTAAGTAAGTTGCTCTGTGCCCATTCACGTGCTTTGTGAAACTGCATATGCTAAACTGGTGCTCCTTAACCGTGAAGTCTTTGGTGCATCAACCCGAATAAAGCCTTTGGGCTTACTGCACAAAAACCCAGACTCGCTTAAAAGTGGAAAAGGTCGCTTTAATGTGACAGGCCAAAGCTCACAAATAAAACGCTAACCTGGCCCATGGCCTTACAGACTAAATTAACCGTTTTAACATTTCACCAAACATTAAATAAATAATTAACTCTTAAAGCCCCAACCATTGAATGAATAGCCCCAATTTCCTCCCTACCTATCTCCAGGTCCTCACCATCCCCTAACCATCTTCTCCAGCCTTCGTCCCCGCTTCCTGCCACCCTCTCCCCGGGGCCATGCCCCTCCATCTTCCAGACCTGCTCCCCTCTCTGCATCCCTGGGGTAGCCCGTTGGTGCAAACGGCACTACTCCCATCCTTACCTGCGCTATCCCCCCCATTGCTTGCCTCCCCCCTCATCCAAAGGAGCCATGCCCCCGCCACCAGAAAAAAACCCTCCCCTGAGGTATTCTTTTCTGCCCCACACTGAGGTGCTCAATACTTCCAACTCTTCACCATATCCTCCACCAACAACCTTAAATCCAGCAAATAGTAGCTATTACCGTAAAGTGACAAATTAACTCCATCTTCCCTAAAAACCTCAAAGTTCTCATATAAAATCTCCTTGTGCTCAAGCACTCGTACCGTTACCAAACCACAACACCTTACCATCTCCCTGTTTCTTTTTCCTTGTGCGCTCTACCGCACCTTCACTCACTGCGCCCCTCCACACTCTCCTCGGTAACAACTTAGTCCATACCAAACTTGCCTTAGTCCAAATTTCCTTAAGCCACGCCAGATCCCTCTTCATCTTCTTCAACAAAGCTGCTCCCATATCCCGCACCAAATAATTCTCCCCATCATGTATTATTAACCCGTCCGGGCTCCAAAACGCTCCTTCATCCCCGCTAACATGGGCAGCAGTTGATCCCAACGCAAGCCCCCAAGCCCCGACTACCTCACAATCCCCATTTCATAGCTGCAGACCAATTGCATGCCGAAAACCATCTTCTCTGCCTCTTTACCCACCCACTTCACAATAGAGGGCACAACAATCCAGATCTGCCGAATCTGCCCCGGCCTCCTCGCCGACTCTGAAAAAGAAATCACAGTGTCACTCGCACACCTCCACACCCCACCTAGAGCCCCCGCCACACACCCTGACCCCAATGCCCCTTCTCAACCCGACTGTTTGCCCAGCTCCCTGATGTAACACTTATGTTTCCTAGACCGCCACCTACCCAAAAACTTGACCTTATCCTCCGACAGCCCCAAACGGTTAAACTCAGACGCCGCACCCACCCTAAATGAATGCATACCAAAATCTTCAGGCTTTTCCCCCACCACACCTAAAGCTTTCCTCAGAACCCCCAGCACCTGCGCTGCCGACACCCCTAGCCCCTCAGCGTGTCTAAAAACCAACCCGGACGTTCCTCCTGATAACTCCTTCCACGCCAAGCCCGCCCTCTCATTACTTCCCCACCCCAGCGACACCCAGCAGCCCTTCCCCTTCTGGTCAGTTTTCGACCTTCCCAACCAAATATCCACCCCCAAATCCGAAAAAATGGACATTCTCCCACTGTAAACCACCCGCACCCCCTTTTGCTCCCACCAGCTCCGACACCCTGAATGCCCCCAAAAAACAACCATGTAAAACAAGCCTGAAACATAACCCCCCTCCCAACCCAACCAACAAACTACCTCCAGGGCCCTGCATAATCTAACTAACAGGGTTGCCGATATCGGCCTGCTGCTATCCTTCACCCCACCTTTTTCCCTCGCCCAACCCTCTAACATCCTGCTCGCCAACTCCCCACCATCCGGTGAAAACCCCCCAAAACCACTTGCCGTAGAAGGCTATCCCCGCCAACTTTCCCGATATGGTGGCCTTCGACCAACCATTATCCATACACCTCAAATGAAAATTAACCACATCATCCCTCCTGCGCTCCTCAGCATCCTCCCAACCCTTCCAGCTACGAGCCCCCGTTTTTATAAATTCTTCCCACGCCCTCCTGTACGCTGCCCTAGACGACGGTGCCAAAGAGCCCTCCACTAGCGACAGAGCTCTGTTTCCTAGCTTCCACAGGTCCTCCGTGATCCGCTGCCCTCCTGGGTAGAATAGGTTCCATACCAGGAGCCCGAATTTTTGATTCTGATCTGATCTGCTCCATGTGCCAATCCACGGAATCTCTGCCATTGAAAACGAGATAATGCATCAGCGATGCCATTATCTGTACCCGGCACATGCGTAGCCCTGAACAGCACATTCCATTCGAGGCATCGTAACACAAACTCCCTCAACAACCTTACCACCCTTTGGTCCCCTGCAAGACTGCCTGTTGACGACATTGACCATGCTCTCATTGTCCACTTTGAAATTCACCACCTTATTTGACAACTCCCTGCCCCACAGATCCAATGCCACCAACAATGGAAAGAACTCCAAAAATACAATACTCCTCCCCTCTTCCAACCACCTCGACGGCCACCTCTCTGTACACCATCTACCTTGCCAGAAGACTCCGAAACCCCCCCGCACCTGCTGCATCCGAGTATATCTGCACCTCCCAGACTACAGGATCCCCTTGTAGCCACATGGACACCATTAAACCTTTCCAAGAAGGGGCAGCCAGATCCTGCAATCTTCCCGCACCGCCCTTGAAACTCTCACCCGAGGATGTGGGCATTTTGCTCCCGCCATGACCCTCGACATGTTCCTACAAAAGGTACGCCCCAGGGCCACCACCTTACAAGCGAAATTCAAATGCCCCACCAACAAAAAGGAAGCTTACAATGTAAGAATAAACAATGCTAGTTCCAATACTAAAGAATTATTTACTATTTTGAGGGAGCTAGAAAACCCCAATCCACCTATGGACATGGCTGTGAAGGATCAATTATGGTGTACCAGCATCCAAAACGCCCTTGCGAACAAAATTGCCGGCCTGCAAACGAAAATTGAAAGTAAAAGACTACAACTTTCCAACAGTAACCTATCCACCCCTAGCCCACCTACCACGTCCAATACTAACCATGGCTTCACCTTCAAAAAGGTAACTGCACTAGAAGTGCAAAAAATCATAACTTCTCTCAAACCGTCAAACTGTAAAGGGGACAGCTGTCCCGCACAGATTATAAAAGATGCAGCAAGAGACCTCTCCCCATTTATTTCTAAACTTATAAACGTATCATTCCCTACTAATTCAGTACCCATCAATTTGAAACAGTCATGAGTCCTCCCCCTTCTAAAAAAACAGACCCTGGACCCAGCCATCCATACCAATTATAGGCCTATCACCACCGTTCCCTTCCTGCTAAAAATTCTGGATAGAGTTGCTTACTTACAAATCCAGAATTATTTAGAGTCCAACCAATTACTGGGACTGCGTCAATCTGGCTTTCGACCTCAGCATGGAACAGAAACTGCCCTTGTTGATCTCAAGTCAGATTGACGACATTAAAGACCAGGGCAAGGCTGCCATCCTACTCCTCCTAGACCTCTCAGCAGCCTTCGACTTGGTTGACAATAAAATACTCTGTAACCATCTCTCTTCTGGCGCCTATTTCTCCCCTTCTGCTGTCGCGTGGATACAGTCCTTCCTAGCCAACAGAACTATGAGGGTCTTTTCCCCTGTGGCTTCGGCTGACCCCATCCCCATTACTTGTGGTGTCCCACAAGGCTCATGTATTTCCCCCACCCTTTATAATATCTTTACAAAGCCTCTCTTTGATAAATGGATCGTCTGGGTGTCACCTATACAAACTATGCGGGTGACACCCAGATACGCCTCACCATATCAGGCAATTACAATACTGATGTCACTAGGATCAATGAAATTTTCTCTGTCATTCAGGCATGGATGGCCACACATGGCCTCTGCCTGAATGACGAGAATACCGAACTGCTCATTGTTGGTTCACCTAACACCCTACAAAAACTGAGCCCCAACTACTCCAAAATCATCATCGATGGCAACACCATCCCTGTCGCCAAAAATGTGAAAACTCTTGGCTTCTATCTGGATGCCAATATCAATCTCACCAAGCAAGTCAATTCAACCGCTTCCTCCACTGCCTACACAGGAAAACTAATTCGGGCCTGCAGACCTTTTCTTTCTACTAATAGTTGCCTCACACTAGCGAGAGCCCTCATACAGTTCAAGTTAGACTACTGCAACAGCCTCTACCTAGGTGCCAACCAAGCTATAATTAGCAAACTCCAAGGCATTCAAAATAATGCGCTACGAGTAGCACTAACCATTCCTAGGCGAGAGCATATCTCTGACACTAGAACCACATGCAAATGGCTTACCATCCAACAAAAAATTGATCTAAAAACTCTTTGCCTCACATACAAAGCTCTCAATCACTTAGCCCCCCCACCTTACCAATAAATTCACCTGAAGCAGTCCATCAGAACTACTTGATCCTCCAACACCCTATGTCTCATGGTGCCCAGATTTATCTCTAAAAGAGCCGGAGGCTCCAGTTTCACTGTCCTCGCCTCCCAACGTTGGAACTCCTTGCCACTAAACATCAAGTCGGCAAACTCCTTCCAGTCCTTAAGGAAACTTGCCATTGGGTGGCTATTGGCACAAAGTCAATCGGTATGTTAGACATAGCCACCATCTGTATATACTGTATATGTATCATTTGTCTCTTAATGGATGTCTTCATTGCCATTGCCTGTACTCTTTGTATATAACCTTTGCTAAAAAGTATCACTGTTAAATACCATGTATTGTGCTTTGTAACCTGTACCAGCGCCCATTTACTCCCGGGTCCGGAGCGCTATATAAATAAAATAAACAAACAAACTGCTACATCTCAAGCAAAGTCAGCTTCCGCGCACCGACCACCTTCTCCAGCAAACCCACCAAACGACACACCTTGTCGTGCGGCAAGCGTGATGTCATCGTCCTGGTATCCAGCTCAATCCCCAAAAACGTCAAAACCACCGCTGTCCCTTCCATCTTATCCTCGGCCAACGGCACCCCCAGCTCTTGCATCAATACCTGAAAAATCTGCAGCATGCTCCTGCACTCAGCCTCATCATCCGCCCCGCCGATAAACAAAAAATCATCCAGGTAGTGTAAAACCCCCTCTGCACCTGAACTATACGTAAAAACCCACTGCAGGAATGAACGTAAACGTTCAAACAAAGCGCAAGAAACCGCGCATCCCATCGGTAGAGCCTTCTCTACATAGATCCCATCCTCAAATTGCATACCCAGCAACCAAAAATCCTGATTGGCTGATTTCAGATTTTCCGCCCATCTGCGCACCCTTGGTAGCCCAGCCTGAAACCCTCCCTGAAACCATCGCCCAAGATCTTCGCCCCTTCCCTGTCCGGATAAAAACTGAGCCACCTCTCCAGAAACTCTATTTTAACTGCAGTAGAAGCCTTTCCCCACAATCCCTCGTCCCACTCCCCGCCCGCGGTCTCCCTGCTGGAAACACTGTGTAACCGGGTGCCGCCCTGCACATCTGGTGCACTCGTGCTGGAACCTACACGCCGCCCGCGTGCAGCCCTCTTTGTTGAAACCCCAACACACTGCTGACTGCTGACCCCTGCCTTCTCCCCCTGCCCCATCAGGAGCGGGGCGACCAAGAAAGGGCCGGTAAGGCACGGGTAAGCCACTTGCAGTGTGCACCGTCGGCACAGGCCTTGTCGGCGCCATCCATTGCAGCCAGAGGTCCATATCCATCTCCCCCCAAACCGCCTGGCTATCCTCCGCCAATCTTGCCCTAAATTCCTCATCGTACCTCACCCACGCAAAACCCCCAAAACTCGTGAAAGCCTTCCGTATAACATCCATGTATTTCAACAGTGCTACACACCTCTCTGGGAATTTCTCGCAGTAAACATTGGCATATATGATAAACGCTGATGTCCAATTCTCTATTGTCACCGGGACTTTCAGACGCAATGCCAGCTCCCTCTCCTCTTCCTTCGAACCCTCCTTAGCTCTAACCTCCCTGTGTAACAGCTTGAAAACGTCCACAAATTCACCGGCCCAAATCGTTGAAGCCATCAAATGTGCTCCCAATGGTTTAGTGATGCCCATATATGGCAGCTTCTTAACCTTTTCTTTACCATCTGTCTCCTTATCTTTTGTTGCATGCACCTCCGTTACCTCCGGCTCCCTCACCCCGTCAGTTGCCCGACTGCCCGACTGCAATCTTGCCTCCACTCCAACGCTCCTCATCTCCCTCCTCAATGGGCTCCTACTGCTGGAAGAAAACATATCAGCAGACTCATCTAACCAAGTGTTCCCCCGGCTGCCCGACTGCTGACCCCTGTACCCTTCCACATCCCCAGACCACCGTAACCCTTCCCTCCCCCTCACCCCCACCTAGTCACCCCGTAACCCTCATCGCCCCAATGCCCCACATACTCTCCCATCATCATCCCCAAAGCCATAACAGGGCTGTTGCGAGCACCTGCTCGTTCTGGGTAGCTCCTCCTCGGGTGAACTCAGGGCGTCCACCCCACCGATCCTTACCCCCTGTAACCTCTGACACCGCCCCCTCGAGCTGCACCTTGGACGCCCTGCTAATCATCGCCAAGGCCTCCCTCAGGGCCTTGGCATCAATAATGCCCTCCTTGTCAGTCTTTCGGCCCACCATCTTCCTCCTATCCCCGCCCGACCTGCGACCCGCTGGTGACAGCTGCCAACTATGACAGACCAAACCCACAAACTTGCCCAGCCCCAGCAACTACCCCAGCTTCTGCCGCCCAACCTAGAGAATTTATTTTTTATTACCCTACCACACCCAGCACGCACAGCGTTGACGGGCCCTTGCCCCCTACACCACACTGCCCGGACCTTAAGCGAAAGCAAAACACTCAGGCCGTGTTCCCCCCACCCCGGCACCCGAAACCCCTGCTGCCGCGCCCCACAGAGCCAAAAGAGGCCCACACAAATGACCACAGCCCGCACCTCGTTCTGATCAAGAAAAAATTCCACTCATAAACCCTTACCCCAGCTCAGCAGAAATTGCCAGTATTTCTCTATCCGTGTTTTATATATATTGTTTTTATTTTTTTTATTTCCCACCCCCCTTCTCATCAACCCACCGACCTCCAACCCCAAACCCCCCGGCACTGCGGGTCGCAAATCCCGCAGAGGGAGCAGCCGCCAAACTGAGCTACTACCTCCGCACGCTGGCCCCTCACGATCCCTGAGGCAAACCGCCCACAGAATCCGCTCGGCTCCTCCCCAACGCAAGGGCCGAAGCGCGGCGCAGGCCTGTCCCCGGCACCCAGCCAAACGGTGCGTGGCCCCTTCCCAAGGAGCCCCCCATCCCTGCAAGCCCCCACTGGCGCACCGCCCCAAGGTGCACGTATCCCGTCAGCCGCCAAGCACCCCGCCTGCTCAACGGGCTCACGCTCGCAAGAAGGGAGAGGCCCCCGGGCCCCAGAGCTGAACCCCCCACCAGGGAGCCCTATCTCCCCCCAACTACCCGCCTGCACCAGAAACCGACGGCCAACGGAACCACCACCCCCCGCACGACACGCCTGAGACCGCCTTATCTACGGCGAGTCCCCTAACCGGCCGCCAGGTAAGCAGACTCCTAGAACCTAATGTTTTTTTTTTTAATTCACCCGCACTCCCTTCCCCCTAAACCACCTCGCACCCACCTTCCTACCTCGCCACCCAACAAACCCAAGCCTCGGGCAGGGAAAGCTCGAAGCACGCGACCCGGACAAAGACTCGCCCTTAACGGTTGCCTGCCCCTTAAATCCCCCCCCCCAGCGACGCGCTATGTGCAGCGCCCAAAACCACCCAGGGGGGAAACGCCACGCGTTCCCCCCCGGTCCCTCCTTCCATTGATCCTTGGGCAGAGCCTAACCAGGGAGAGATATGGAAGCCGAAGCTCAAAATTAGGCCCCCATATTGGTGGGAACTCCATTTCCCTCCTGGTTGGCACCAATTGTGTCGAGGATTTGGAAGCCAGCAGGGTGAGAATTCAGGCCAGGGGGATTGGGAGCATGGGTGAGAGTGAGAAGCAGGTCCCTTTTGGGCAAATCTCGTGGGCAAATCTCGTATTGTGACCTTTATGCAAAAGTATGTATGGAGCCATTCTTTACTGGCAGCCCCCATGCAATTCACCCCTCGCCACCCTTCCCCATTTTTAGAACTAGTGCTACTCAAAAGGCAGAAAACCACAACTTTAGGTTACTCGATATCCTGTGACTTCTGTAATGGAATCCCATGCCTAACGTCAGGCAGACCCTCCCCAGCAGGGGGACTGCACATTAGCCTAGGGCCTGGAATGTCGGTGAGTGAAGAGAATTTCGGGGTCCCCTCCCCTCACCACAGTTTTCCGGAACCCACTGGCTTTCTTGTTTCATCCCTGCTGAACACGTGCATCTTCAATTACGGAATTGAGTAAATGGGCAAATGACAAGAGATTAGACGGTCTTCTCTGTATGTGTGTTCACTTTGCATTGTCCAGAAGGCTTTCTGGGGCCTGGGACTCACTGATGCCTTCCTAAATACTGTCCCTCCCGAGTCCTCCGCTCATCTACCTCCAACCGTCTGTCATGAACCTTCAGACACGCCCCTTTTGGACCTGCTGGTCCTTGACACATCGGGGCTTACACTCTGCTGTACTTCCAACATGGCCATTAAACATAGAACGCTGCCTACCAGTTTTCACATCCGACGTAGCACGTTCTATAAAGAATCCATTCTCCCGCGGCCCCGCGCATCTCAACGCTACTGACTGCTGTGGCTAGACGTGTGCTCCGTAGTTCGCCTTCGCAGAACTCTGTTGTTTCCTGGTTCCCGGACCCCCCGCTTCCTCCTACTATCCTCCTTCCTCTTTATCCTGTCTTGCTTCCCGGACTCCGTGTCCCCGCCTCCGAGTACACCTCCTTCGAATCCTGGACTTCCTGGAGTTTCCTATTGACCCTGGATGTAGAAGCTGAACGAACGCTGGAATCCGAAGACGGCCGTACGGGGTTGTACAAAACCCGAACCGTACAGAAGACTCCTCCTCCCAAGAATTCCAGCAAGCAGCGAACTCAAGTGAGAAAGGGGGAAACCTGTGGCAGATTGAGACGCCACCTAACTGAAGTCAATACGGACATGGAGGCGGCCATTCAAGATCTTATGCGCGGCATGCAAGAACTAACGACCGAAGTACAAAACCTAAAGGCAGAGAATGCCGCATTAAAACAATTAGTCTTGTCCCGCGACTCTGCCACGAAAGAAAGCGTACTATTGGGCGGCATTGTGGACAAATATGATGGGTCTGAAAAAAACCTTTGTGGATTCCTTGATTCCTGTTTAGTCCACTTTACCTTTAAGCCCTATTATTTCTCTACTCCCAGGGCTAAGGTGGGCTTTATTATTTCGCATCTTTCCGGGAATGCATTTACCTGGGCCACACCTTTAGTTAATGCCGGAGATGCCCCCCTGGATGATTTTGACGGATTCATTCAAGCTCTTAAGACCATGTTTGACCGCCCAGAACAGATCTATAGTGCTCAGGAACGTCTACTCGATTTCCAAAAAGACTCCCAGGACAAGCTCACATATGTAACACGGTTTAAACAATTGGCTAAAGAAGCGGATTGGTCCTCAGAAGCCTGCTTCACTCTTTTTCGAAGAGGGCTAAATGAAGACATTAAGGATGAACTGGCCAGAGTGGCTCGCCCAAGTTCATTCCAAGCCCTTATGGATCTCGCTCTGCAGATTGACTTCCGCATCCAGGAAAGGAAGGCAGAGAAAAGGAAGACCAAGATACCTTTCCAGAAGATCCCTATTGAGACCTCCTCGAAGTCTGATTCTATTCCTGCCCCTAGTAATGAACCCAAACCCATGCAACTAGGGTCCGTGTATTTCCGTGGACCCATATCCCCCCAAGAAAGGATGCGAAGGATCCATACGGGGTTATGTATGTATTGTGCCTCGGACAAACATTTAGTGAGAGAGTGTCCTATAGCCCCTCCACGGCGTTCGGGAAACGCCAGCTCCCGATCCTAGATGGAGCACAGTTTCGGGAGAGAGATGTTTGCTCCACATCTATTCCATCCTTGAACTGTCCTGGACAAAACAATCTGGTAATATTGCAGGCCTTTCTATCGCCATCCAAGAAGGAGACCTACCCCTTTTTGGCATTGGTGGATTGTGGAGCCATGGGGATATTCATAGATCAAGATTAGGTCTTTAAACACCATATTCCATATGAAACCCGAGATATCATGCAACCCGTAGAAGCAATCGATGGAAGACCCCTTTCTTCAGGACCCATAACCCTTCAAACCAAGGAAATTGAGCTCGCAATAAACCACCATCGAGAGAAGATAAAATTGACATCATAAAGTCCGCCCATTACCCAATGGTTTTGGGTATGCCCTGGCTACAAAGACACAACCCATACATCAATTGAATTGGGCAGCAGGTTCCTTGTTTCTGGGTTCCGAACATTGCATGTCTCATTGCTTACTCCTGGATTCCGCTCCGACACCATCGGAAGGAGCTTCGGCAGACCAAGGCCCGCTCACAGTTTCAAATATCATCCAGGTTCCTAAAGTCTATCAGGAATACGCCGATGTGTTCTCTTCTGCCATTGTTCAAGCCTTACCTCCTCATAGACCCAAAGACTGTGCTATTGATACCGAACCTTCAGCTGTGATTCCTTTTGGAAGAATGTTCATCTTACCCGAACCTTAGAAAAGGGCCCTCCGTGAATACCTAGATACTAACCTTGAAAATGGCACCATACGACCATCCAAATCCCCAGCTGGAGCCCCACTGTTTTTTGTTCCAAAAAAGGATACCAATGAGCTCAAATCTTGTCTTGATTATCGAGGTTTAAATCAGTGCACCCTAAAAGATCGCTATCCATTGCCCTTGATCTCAGATATCCTGGAAGCAGTAAGAGGCGCGGTAATCTTCACTAAATTGGATCTCAGAGGTGCCTACCATCTGATCCGTATTAGAGAAGGAGACGAATGGAAGACCGCCTTTAGAACACCCTTTGGTCACTTTGAGTACTTGGTCATCCCCTTCGGACTTGCAAATGCTCCAGCGGTCTTCCAACGCTTCATGGATCGGGTGTTTTCAGATATGTTATTCCTCTTCGTCATTATGTATCTGGACAATATCTTAATATTCTCTAAGGACCATCTTAAGCATGATGAGCATGTTAAGGCAGTGTTTCAACGGCTACGTGAACACAAGCTCCTGGCTAAACCCAAGAAGTGCCTTTTCCATGTCTCTACTGTTCACTATCTAGGATTTGTCCTTAGCCCAGAAGGTATTGGAATGGATCACTCCGAGGTAAAAGCCATACTATCCTGGCCTATTCCGACTACCGTGAAACAAATCCAATCCTTCCTGGGGTTAGCTAACTTTTATTGGAAATTCATACCTTCCTTTTCCGAGATACTGCAATAGATCATTGCCTTGTTGAAAAAAGATACTCCCTTTCTTTGGACAACAGCCCAAGAGGAGGCATTCCAACGGTTAAAGACAGAGTTTACACAAGCTCCAATCCTGGCTCAACCTGACATCAATCGACCTTTCCTAGTGGAAACAGAAGCCTCCAACCACGCCATTGGAGCAGTTCTAAAACAGGAATTCGAGGACAGCCTGGAACATCCCATTGCTTATCTTTCACGGACACTAACTCCCAGTGAAACCCATTATTCTGTTTTGGAAAAGGAACTGCTAGCCATCCATAAAGCCTTCAGAGTGGCGTCATCTACTTCTAGGAGCAAAACATCCTGTCCAGGTCCGCACGCACCATCGGAATCTTCAAGTTTTACCGGCTCTGTAATGTAGAAATAGCCGTCAAGCCTGTCGGGTCTTCTTCTTTGCCCAGTACCAGTTCCAGATTCATCATGCCCCTGGAACACAGAATATAACTGCTGACGCCTTATTTCGACGTCCCGACTATGAAACTCTTGAAGACCGGTCATTCCCTAAAATGTTTCCACATACGATCTTCGTAGCTCAAGCAATCAGCCTCCTGGACGATGTTCGGATAAGAACCCAGTCCTCTGAACTATGGAAAGAATTTTCAGGAAAGAACCGATGGAATCTGAGAACAAAGGACGGGTATCTTTTCAAGGAGAAAGGTTTAGTCATCTCCACACAGAAACTATAGCAAAAGACAATAACCCTCTGCCATGATACCCTTCACTCCGGACATAGTGGCATCACAAATACCCTCCATCTAATAAAAAGACAATTTAGGTGGCCGAGAAAGAAAACTGACATACTACTGTACATCCAAGCCTGTGCAGTCTGCAGTCAAAACAAACATAACAAAAGACCGGCTGGCCTCCTACTTCAGCCCACACTACCAACAAGGCCCTGGGAAATTATTGCTACGGACTTCATTGTGGAATTACCACCTACCAGGGGGTACACGACTATCATTGTCACCATAGATTTATTCACTCATATGGCTCATTTTACACCATTATATAAGCTACCTTCTTCCTCAGAACTTGGAAAGTTTGTGGAACACACATTTAGACTTCATGGACTCCCTTCCAAGATCATATCAGACAGAGGACCTCAATGCATATCTCAATTTTGGAAACACCTTTGCTGGATGCTAGGAATCCAACGTGCCTTCTCTTCAGGGTATCATCCACAGACTAATGGGGCTACTGAACGTGTGAATCAAACCCTGGAACAATATCTTCGTTGTTTCACCACCAGGGTCCAGGACGATTGGTCACTTCTAATACCTGTGGCTGAATTCTCCTATAACAATTCGGATCACTCGGCTGTCAAGACCAGCCCCTTTTTCTGCAGCCAAGGATTTCACCCTTCGGTGCTACCTTCAGTCCTCCCACATCCTACACCTGTTCCTACAGTTGATTCCTGGATCGAAATCTCATCAATGTACAGAAGGAAGCCAAAGAGCATTTAGAAAGGGCCCAAACTCATGCCAAGCATTATGCCGATTCCAAGAGAAGACCAGGTCCCTCCTACGGAGTAGGCGATACGGTCTGGCTATCCTCGAAACTACTGCCCCGACATTTACGACCGAATAAACTGGCTCCCCGGTATTATGGGCCCTTTCCCATGAAAGAAATCATTAACCCAGTGGCCTTCCGACTCAAGTTACCAGACTCCTGGAAGAAAATTCACCCAGTTTTTCATACGTCTCTAATGAAACCATACATACAGTCCTCCCGGACTACCCTCAGGCCCAATCCTGTAATTGTCAATGACCAACTGGAATATGAAGTGTCCAGAATATGTGACTCCAGATACAAACATGGTCAGCTTCAGTACCTGGTTGAATGGAAGGGATACCCTCCCAGTGAACGCACTTGGGAACCAATCTCAAACTTAAATACCCCCAGATTACTCAGAAGGTACCATCTCATACACCCGGCAAACCCGGTGGCACAGGTTTTCGGAGGAGGCATGCTGTCATGAACCGTCAGACACGCCCCTTTTGGACCTCCTGGTCCTTGACACATCGGGGCTTACACTCTGCTGTACTTCCAACATGGCCATTAAACACAGAACGCTGCCTATCAGCTTTCACATCCGATGTAGCACGTTCTATAAAGAAGCAACGTCCCTGCGCGTCTCGACGCTACTGATTGCTGTGGCTAGACGTGTGCTCCGTAGTTCGCCTTCGCTGAACTCTGTTGTTTCCTGGTTCCCGGACTCCCCGCTTCCTCCTACTATCTTCCTTCCTCCTTATCCTGTCTTGCTTCCCGGACTCTGTGTACCCGCCTCCGAGTACACCTCCCTCGAATCCTGGACTTCCTGGAGTTTCCTGTCGACCCTGGACGTAGAAGCTGAATGAACGCTGGAACCCGAAGATGGCCGTACGGGTTTGTACAAAACCCGAACCGTACGGAAGAAGACTCCTTCCAAGAATTCCAGCAAGCAGCAAACTCAGGTGAGAAAGGGGGAACCTGTGACACCTTCTGCGAGCGAACCGGTTCTCTATGCAGAGATTTGGAGGGAGATCTTTACCCTCAGCAGGGGCCTCCCTCTGGAACAGCCTCCCTGCCGCCCTCAGTCTTGAGCCTGATCTCTTTAAGTTCCAGAAACTCATTAAGACATTCCTCTTCTCCTCTTCCTTCTCTCTCTCTCTCTACCCTGCTAACCTCTCATCGCTCTATCCCTCTCTCCCTCCTTTTCCACAAAGCATGCCGACTGGCTGCTCTTCAGAGTCACACAGGTCCCCCGGACCCTTGCCAGTCCATTGATGGGTCCAGCACTTGCCTCATGGCCTGCACTTGCCTCATTGCTACTGCACTCGGTCAATTACCCATTGAGAATGGGATCTCTCAGCACTTACCCAGTTTCTGAACAACTGGGCGCTTTTGGCTTCTCCCGCCCCCTGCACTTGTCCTCCCTTCCTCTCTCCTGTACCGTCTCTGCACTTGCACAATCTGAACGTACCCTGTCTTTTCCTCCCTGTCTCCCCTCCTGTATGGTGGCGCCTCTATGCTCTTGGAAAAACGGCAGAATAGCCATCGGACCTATTTGCTGTCATCTGCACTGTTATTTGTATTATATGCACTTATTCTGCCTGGCCAGACTGGTATCGTTCAGAAACACAAGGACGCTCAATGACTGTTGTTTTTTCTCCCCTGTTCCCTCATTCCTTGAGCGCTTTGAAACACATGCCTTGTGTATAGGCGCTTTACAAATGAACATTACCATTACCATGCATCCTACCACAAAATAAAGGATCCAGCCACCCTAGAAAATTGGCTTTTGGGATGAAAAGTGTCTGGGAAGTGCGACCCATGATATATGGGTTTTACAACTATTCTGTAAAGTGTGTAAAATTGACTGTTAGAAAGATGCAACCGGGATTACTGCCAGAGGCTTGCTCTTTTGAGGCAGTCGCTCGGGCTGACAAGTGTCATTGAGTTTTTACTCGTGCTTTCAGGTGCACAGGTCTGTTCGAGCATCACAATATTGTCGGGCTTCTTTGGAAGTGTCCATCTTCTTTGAGTCTTTCGGTGCCTATAGGCTGGCTTGAAAATCTTGTGCTTCACCTTGTTGGCGATGAGCAGCAAGACCATATCCGCGTAGGAATCATGCTCAACAGGTTGGAGCTATGCCAGAAGCGATGCACCACCCTTGGCAAACTAAGGGAGGCCTTGGTCAATCGTGACCCACCCAACCAGCACTTATGGAGCTGGTCTCCAGCACGGACCTCGCTGGCAATTTGAGCTTCTCCCTGAAGTATTCAGGGCACGTTTGGCATGAGATATTGTACATCCTGTGTGTGTCATAATTATGTGTTCCCCCTTGTCCCCGCTCTATCAGCAGTCATTTTGTATTCCTATGCCTTTTTATTTAGTGTTTGACCCTTTTGCTATAGCACATCCATAAAATGTATCCTTTTATGCAGCAAATCTTCTTGCTGTTTTCCCAGGACTACAGTTCTACCCTCTTACTTAGTATTCCTGCATCTACTGGGGAGCGCTGCTGAGCAGCAGCGATGATGGCTGCTTTGGCGCAGAGCTCCGCCCCCGGTGAAATCATGTGAATAATAAAATATATTGTCTGCCTGAATATTAGCTTCCCGTTGCTGCTGCTGCCGGCGGATGCTGCAGTGTCCAACTCTTGTGTCGTTTGGTGCTGGTGGACCGGAGACCGAGGCACGGGAGGTTACAGCGGCAGGAGCGCATGGTTGGTCCCTGAACACATTAGCTCTTTCCCTAGAGACTGGTGGTAGCGAGACGGCATGGACGAGTTGCAGCCTGCTGGAGGTGACCTTAGCGCCATGAGAGGGACGCTGAGTGCTTACTCCCAAGGGCAGAGCAGCACATTTGATTACTGGAGGGTGAGTGCAGCCCTCATTATCCATGCAAGTCTACTCCTGGTCGGTGGAGGGAGATGTTGGGGCCTGCCACACTGCGCTCCATGGACACCGGATCGCTGGACGGGGGATCAGCACATCCGAATCACGAGCCGCCTACCCTGCAGGAGTTGGACATTATTGGGACTATTGGAGCGCAGGAGGTGCTCAGAGAAAATGATCTGGGGAAATCTCCCCAGATGCTGATTTTCATCTGTCTACAACATGGCATGGTATTTACAACAGAGTTTGACGTGTGGGTGAATTTAATACTACAATTGCTGCGAGTGTGCCATTTTGATCACCTGTTGAAGGAGGTTGGCGGACTGGGCGCATGAAGCCCCTAGGCATAAAAGGCTCTCCTTAACTGTTGCCTTACCGTTCCTTTACATACTGAACTCTTCACATGCACCCAGGTTATGGGCTGTGCAGTGGGGGGGGGTGGAGTGGGGAGTGGCATTGAAGTTGGACTTACTGAAGCAACGTCAAGGTACTTTCAAACTAGCCTCCTCGCCGAGCACACTTGCTCCCATATGAACTGGGGTCCACTGCATAAACGTGTTTGAGCTGGGCACTGTATCCTCCACAAATTACGAGAGGGGCTAATAAAAAGCACAGGATAATGGACTCCTATGCTAGTACCCCTGTCAGGGAATTGGCATCTGAACCCCTCATTAGCGACTCCTCGATGACTCACCCAGCAGCCCCTGCTGGCATGGAGCTAATAATGGCTGCAATGCAGACAGGCTTAGCGTCGGTCAACTGAAAACTTAGGCATCGTGGCTAACATTAGCTCCTTACGTTCAAGGTTGGATAAAGAAAGTGGGTGAATAACAGAGGTTGAATCCAGAGTTTGGCACCTTGATGATACAGTGGAATCACATGACCAGATCCTGAAATTGGTCAAAAAGGAGCTGGCTGTTCAAGTCAAATGCAAGGATTTGGAATCAATCTTGCAGTAATGTGCGAATTATTGGGGTTCCCGAAAATGCTTAGAAGGGTCCAAAGGAGCAATTTGTGGAGGACCTCCTGAAATCTATTATTGGGGATGTCCAATTCTCTGCACAATTCCTGGTGGAGTGTGCACATTGGGTCCTGAAACCTTGAGTGCCACTGCGCATGATCATCGCGCGGTTGTCAAACTACTGTAACCGGGACCGCATATTAAGTCTATCCACGGAACGAGGAACACGTCATTTTGACTATATAGTTCGGCGGCTAGTTTCCCAGTCTGCCCCAGTCCCGTTTGTCTTTCATTTGAGGAGCTGCACGACGCGAGAGCTGCTGTTTGTGCCCTACTTCACTGTTTACTATTTAAACACTGTGTCAGCGCAGAGCGTGGCGCGGAGTTCGGCGGCGAGTTTCCCAGTCTGCCCCAGTCCCGTTTGTCTTTCATTTGAGGAGCTGCACAACGCGAGAGCTGCTGTTTGTGCCCTACTTCACAGTTTACTATTTAAACACTGTGTCAGTGCGGAGCGCGGCGCGGAGTTCGGCGGCGAGTTTCCCAGTCTGCCCCAGTCCGCACCATAACAGACGTGATGAGCAAAAAGTCATGGCCTCAGACCCGCCACAAAACGCTTCAGCAACGTCGGATGCTGAACCCATGGACAGCCCTAAGCAAGGGCCGACCCAGCGATGGAAAGGTAAGCAAAGAAACTGCTACTGCTTCTGTAAGCTTGGAGACTCCGGGCTCTATAAGTGAAAGGTCAATTTCGCAGAACACGAACACCGAGTTAGGTACCGTGAAATTGCAAAATAAAAACACTGCAATTGCCTCTTCCGGTGACATAAATGGAGACTCCTCTATCATCCCCACGTCCTCACTCACTGCCCAAAAAGAGTCGTTAGGACTTCCTGAACAACTTGACATTCAATCTAACAACAATAATGAAAATCCGTCGACTGTTGAGTCTGGCAAAAAGTGTATCTCGCCAAAGGAAATCCATTCTGAGTTACGATCAGTGACTCCAGCGATGAGTACACTACCAAAAATTGTATTACTAACTTTAGACAATCTAGAACCCATATCACAGTCGATTTGTGAATCCCACGAGAAAACTTGCAGCCCGACGTCGCAAGAGGCATTCTATTCTCCATTTGAACTCACAGATGCAGACATGATGGCTGCCGCACACGTTGCCTCTTTTGCACAAAACATGTGCGCAAAAGTAATCTCAGAAAACACACAACCTTGCAAACGCCAAGATGTTCCACTATGTGACCGGAGTATCGAACATGAGATCGTGGCGCCTACCAACTTGTGTGACGATAATCAAATAGAAGTGCAAACTGCTGTGCCAGAATCAGCAAACCAGACATCTATTGAGTCTAAAACTATAAACAACTCAGTGGGGAGTGAGTTGAGAGAAGTGAGTGAGACGAAAAATGGCCAAGCTGAAAGTTCTAAAGAGCCCTCTTGTGAGTCTCCAGATGCAACAATATGTAACCCGCATCGGGTTCAATTGTATGGAACCCACAGGGATGTGATTCCAACTGGAGGCAAGGTGATACGCCATCATCCCATGCCTATTGGAAAGCGATTGGACAAAGGTCCAATTCATACCTCCATGCTTTCACCGTTGCCTACTTCTTCCGTGGATGAATTTCCTCGGACCCCTAGGTTAAAAAGTTTAGTTCCGACCTCTAATGGTCCTTCCTTGTTGCTAAGCGAAGAAAATCGCATAGCAAAAACAACCCAGATGATAAATAAGAACTCCATGCTTGGTGCAACAGCGGTTTCAATGTTTGAAATAAACAAACAAACTACAAGCACCCCTGTGACGCCATCTCGGAAAAGCAGAAATAGCAAAGGGTCGGAAGCAGCTCGAAAAGCTGATTCAACAACTGAAACAAATGCTCTAATCAAAGACTCTTCATGTCTCTCAACTAGTGGAGGAGAGATTATTGGACAAACTCCTGCAAAAGCCAGCATTTCATCAGCCGCAGCGATGCAAATTCATAACAACGTCTTGGCAGCATCTTCCCTGGCAATGATTCCTTTTGTCAAACTATATGAAGCACTAAGTGAACGGTTACAGGACCAAGGGGCACTATTATCGAATCTTATTCAAAAAATGACAGAATTAGAAAAGTCAAATATCTGTCTAAATGAAAAGATTCATGCTGATACAGAACACATGGCTTCATGGCAAAAAAGGCAAGATGACTACCAGAAACAGATGTTACCAGGAGAATTTAGTTGGAGGATTAATCGAGGCAATGAACTTAACGCAAAAATGTCATTGCTGTGTGGCATGTGGACACGAAAATGCGACGACCATGTCGCAGAAAATGGACTTCCTTAAAGCAAATGAGGTCGGAATTTCAGCAAACAATAATGCCAACAAAATAGACGAGGACTGTGTGATTCTATCTGAGGTGAAATGTGATCGAACAAATGCTAATAATCCAGCTTGGGCTGAAAAATTGAAGTCACAGTCCAACCGCTTGGAGGCAGCGACCACGTCTGGGATTAGGAACTGTAATGACATCCCTGGATCCCAAGCACGGGGAAACAACACAGAAGAGGATAATAATGTATCACACCAGGCTGAAACTCAAGTAAAAGTTGCTTTACCAGGATGGCATTTCTCCTCATTTGGCATCTTTTCTGGGTCCGCAAAAACAACTACAAATGTCACAACAACAGATGAAAGCAAAACTGTACCCAAAAAAGCAAGTGGTAAAACCGAAAACCTTGTAAAGGTTACAAATCCAATTGGTTCTTCTAAGAAAAAAACGTTTTTAAGAAACTTATCAACTCTGCCACGTTTGAGTATTTTCAAACGCAAAAATGGTCAGAACAAGACCAAAGCTGGATGTTGTCACAAATATAGCTGCTTGTTTGCCCTTGGCTCAAGTGTCCCACAAACAAACTTCGAAACGGAGAAGAATCATTTCCGATTCGGAGAGTTGCATGACTTCAACTGACTCTAACTCCTTGGACCTCTGCGACTTGTCTACATACTCAGTGGGTGAGGTACAAGATGAGGAATGCAATCAAAATGGCAACAGACCCTTATCCTCTCAGACCTTTGCTGACGCTGTAAACACACTTTCAGCAAAAGATGGGAAATTCGTAAGTCAAGACTCGCAACAGTGTAATGTGGGTGCTGGAAAACCTACTAAGGCTCGGCCTACGGATTTCCAGCTGAATCCGAAATTCACTCAAACAATGAACACAGGGTGTTCAATTTAAAAGTAGAGTACATGAGAACACTTCCTCTCTAAACACCCGTGTCTGCCAAAAATTACGACTGCAAAACATTCAAAGCGACGACGTTGAAGTAAATCTGAACAGAACAAATATTATGAAACTGTTTCAATGTGTTCCGTCGCTTCGCACAATTGTCTCAGAGGACATACGCATAGTTGAGTATGCAACTGAAAAATCCTCCGATCAAGTGTTACTACACATCAATTCAGCAAGTGTACGTAACACACTCCTAAAGGCATGTGATGAACTGCTATTCTTTGGTTTCAAACTCTTGCATGAACCTGAACACGATGAGTTTATACAACCAGAAAGAACAAACGTGGGAAAAAGTATGTCAAGGAAACCTGTTGATGCAGATGTATTAAGACAATCCATGAGTATTGCATCACTGTATAGCCCGGTCCAGCGGTCCCAAAAAAAGTGTCACTTAAAAAACTGAAAATGCAAATCATCATAGGAAGCAGTATTAGCCATGACTAACAAAAGGAGGAAAGCCAACTGAACTCATCTCCTGGAATACACGTGGCTATAAACATTTATTTAACGAATTTGAGACACCTTTGGAAAATGTTTTTATAATATGTCTGAAAGAAACCTGGCTTTGTACACCGCCCATTTGTGATGGATTCACGGTCTTATTAAACGCAGCAGTCAAAAACGCTAAAGGTCGTCCAAGTTCGGGCCTTATAACAATGGTGAGGATCAATCAAATCTGGTCATCTCCAATTCCAATAAATCCAAACTCATATGTGCAAGGAACCATCATGCATACCAGGGAAAAAAATATCAGTGAGCGACAATATTTATTAATCATAAATATATACTGGAACCCAATAAAGACCAGCACGGAAGTGATCATCTCTGCAGTATCACACATAATTGATGAAGCGACGCTAGCTTATAGCAAGCTTTCAGTTATTTGCTGTGGAGACATGAACTGTATGTGGTTCCAGTTTAATCAAGTTTTGGAGAGCTACCAGCCAATCCCAACGGAAGCGCTGGTTGAAAGGGCAAAAAGATGGGAAAGCGCAATGGGTTTATGCGAATTTCAAATGTTAAATGGAAATGTGAAAGGAGATGTTCCAGCAAATCCAACATGGAATCGAGATCTTTCACATAGTGTTCTTGACTACATATGGATCTCAAACAATTTGGTACCGAAGATAGTCGACCTGAAAATAAAGAAAATGAATCATAGCGACCACTGCCTTGTACATTTACGTTTTGAGTTAGACATAAATTTGTCGATGAGGACATACAATGTAGATCTTAAAACAAACTGTCGTGGAAATCGCATACGAGTAAATGGTAAGCAAATTGAGGAGCTTGGGGTAATGTTAATGAACAAGACAGCCCCGCAAGCGCCCAACTATATTCCGCTATTGACCCAGTTTACCATCAATGGAAACTCCCTTCAAAACTTAGGGAGGTCTCATCGACACATATATTGTAAGGTTCTACACGAGGCAAAAAAGGCTCTGCGGAAAGATCTAAGAAGCCTAAAGAAACATATCCCAAGCGTGGAAACTCAAAAAGCAATACATGAAAGGCGGATGAGATATCGAAATTGGATAAAGTCACATGCAGCCATAATTGAACAAGATCGATCTGAGCACATGCTACAACTGATACTGACTAAGAACACACGTGAAATTTGGAAACTTTTGAACATGGAGTCTACAAATGGCACCCCAAACCTAATCAATACCATAACAAATGATGCATGGAAGAAGCATTTTTCATCGGTCTTCAAAAAACCAGTCTTCGAGATTCCATTACCAGTGAGCTCTAATGGCACCAAGTGGGATGTCCGGATGGAACAGGAGGAAATATTTCGAGCAATTAAAGCTCTCAAGAGCTCAAGAGCAGCTGGCCCTGATTTGATCTCGAACATCGACCTAAAAAAAATCCATGCGAGTGGGCAGAGTTTATCGAAAAACTATTTATAAAAATCAGTTATGATATGATATGGCATTTGTAACGCGCCTATACACAAGTGTTTCAAGGCGCGACGAGGCAGGGGGGGGCAAGGGGAAGACAGGCAACGATCCTACTAGGCCAGGTGTCATTCAGATCGCGCAAGTGCAGGGGTGTGGGGAAGGGAAAAGTGCAAGGGGAAGGGGAGGGGGGGAAGTGCAGTACAAGGTAAGTAGCATAAAAAATAATAGATAAGGCGAGCTGGTGGCAAGTGCAAGGTAGATGAAGAACAAGTGCTGGGAAGGGGGGGGCTGTAAGGATACAGTGACAGTCCCGCAGTGCAGGGGGGTGCCAGGGAGGCAGTGCAAGTGGAGAGTGGCTGGGCCCTGGACCGAGGTCACTGAGAGTGGCCCAGTTGCAGATTCAGAGCAGATTCAGTGAAGAATTAAAGCTGTTCAGCAGGGGAAAGGGAACGAGAAAGCAGAAGCAAAGAGGAAGGTTTTGAGGTGCTTCCGGAACCGGAGGTGGTTCTCCTCAAGTTTCAGGGAGGCAGGAAGGCTGTTCCAGAGGGAGGCCCCTGCTGCAGAGATGGATCTACCCCCAGCTCGTTGCTTCGAGAAGCGGCTGACCCTGAGGGAGTTGGAGACGATGAGCGAAGGGCTCGGGAAGGAAGATATTTAGGAAGAGAGAGTTGAAGGTATTTGGGCCCCAGGCCCCACAAGGCCTTGTGGACAATGCAGAGGGTTTTGAACTTAATCCTCGCAGCCACTGGGAGCCAGTGTAGAGATTTCAGTCCTGGAGAGATACGGTCCCTGGGCTTGAGGCCAAGGACAAGTCTCGCAGTTCTGTTCTGGATGAGTTGCAGAGGGCGGAGAGTGGAGGCAGGCAGATTAAGATAGAGGCTGTTACAGTAGTCCAGCTTTGAGAGAACCAGGGCTCGGGAGACGGTGAGCTTCTGGGGGAAGGAGAGGAAGGGAAGAATACCTCTGAGGAGGTGCAGCTGGTAGTGTGACTTCTTAGAGACGTCTGATATATGAGGAGAGAAGGAGAGTGTGGAGTCGAAGATGACCCCGAGGTTTTTTGCCTTGCAGGTAGGAGCAGGAAGGGGGCCAAGGGAGGCCGGCCAGAGAGTTGCAGGGAAGGAGGGAGTGGGTGTGCCGATAAGTAGAATCTCAGTCTTACTGGCATTAAGGCAAAGGTCATTGGCGGCACACCATTCCTGGATAGCAGACAGACAGTCAGAGATGAGGGAAGGAGAGGAGGAGGCCGAGGGTAGCCTGAAAATGAGCTGGGTATCGTCCGCATAGCACTGGAAGTTGGGGCAGAGAGCGGCGATGCGGAGGGCAAGGAGTGCCAGATACTGGTTGAAAAGCCAGGGAGAGAGGTTAGATCCCTGGGGAACACCACAGGAGGAGAAAAAGATGTCAGAGAGGAAGGACCCCAGTTGGACCTGGGAGGGTCGATTGGAAAGGAAAGAGGTCAGCCACGCCAGAGCCTGACCAGTGATACCCAGGTTATCACGGAGACGGTTGAGCAGGATGGCATGGTTGACAGTATCAAAGGCAGAGGAGAGATCGAGTAGAATGAGAACACACGGAGTGTTGGAATCGAGGTTCGAGAGCAGGTCATCACGGATGTTCAGGAGAGCAGTTTCCGTGCTTCTGGCAGCTCTGAAGCCAGATTGATGGTCATGAAGACTACCAACAGATTCAGCGTGGAGGTTAAGCTGGGAGATGGCCAGTTTCTCCAGGAGCTTGCCCAGGAAGGGAGTAATGGAGATTGGGCGATAGTTAGCCGGGCAGGAAGGGTCGGAAGAGGGTTTCTTGAGGAGGCGGTGCACAAGGGAGTGCTTGAGGGGGGAAGGGAAGACTCTAGAGGCGAAGGAGTGGTTGCAAAAATCAGCCAGGGCAGGAGCCAGGGAGTCGATGTGGTCCTTGATGGTTTTGGAAGAACAGGGGTGAACCTGTTTAGACGAGACTTTCATAGATCGGACTTGTCTGGAAACCTCATCAGCAGAAAAAAGTGGAAAGGCAGAGAAGGAGGGGGGAGGGGTGGCTGCAGAAGGGCCAGAGGAAGAGCCGGGAAGAGAGGAAGGGAGGTGAACGGAGGAGAGCGAGGACAGGATGTCCTGAGTTTTTGAGATGAAGTGATCTCAAAAACTGCCTGAATCTTGGAAGTTTGCAATTGTTGTGCCAATTCATAAGCGAGGCAGTTGGGACGATCCCAACAACTATCGCCCAATTGTCCTGCTCAACACTATTGGCAAAATATTCGGGGCAAACTTGCGACTTAAACTCGCAAAATGGGCTGAACTGTCACAGATAAACGATGCAAGGCAAACCGGATTTACGAAAGGGACCAGAGTGGATGTAAATCTGCTTATACTGACAATCTTAAAATTGGAAACCCTAAATAAGAACGGCAAGATGTTTTTCGCATTCATTGACCTAAAACAAGCATTCAACGGAGTGAATCGAAGCTTGTTATGGGCAAAATTGGCGAATTGGCATTGTCCGCCTGGAATTCTAGAGCCAATTATTGCTATGCACGTACAAACGTCAATTAAAGTACGGCTAAATCATAGTGGTTTATTATCTAACACCATTTCTATCCACAAGGGCGTCAAGCAAGGCTGCCCCTTAGCTGCAGAACTGTTCAAATTATTTTTGGCTGACCTTCCAATCCATCTGAATAAAATTCCATGTTGTCCGCCCAAGAGAAACCCAACTCCAATCAATTGTATAGTATATGCGGACGACCTGGTCCTGATGGAAAGAACACAAATTGGGCTACCGCGTCTCCTTTCGGGCTTGAAAATATATATGGACTCAAACCAACTGTCAATAAACACCATGAAAACCAAAATCATGTCGATAGGAAACATAAGCAAAAAAGACAAAGCTTTCAGGTGGAAAATTGCCGAATCCAATTTAATGACTGTTGACTCAATAAGATATCTGGGCATACAATTCAACAATTCGATTTGCGAGAAACAATGGGCTGCTGAATTAACTTCGAAAATGACGAAGTTAGCCTTACAAGCTGCAATAATCAACAAGAATTTTGGAAAATTTTCATTAGAACCAGTCCTCCAATTTTATCTACAAAAAGTAACTCCGATCATAATATTTGGGGCTGAGGCAGGTTGGAACTTAAGTGTTCAAATGTGGCACATATTGGAAGGCCGCTTTTGGCGGAAAGTTCTGCGGGTGCCGCAAGCAACACCAATTACTGTCCTGCGTCATGAATTAGCAATCAACTCGCTGCATATGAAAATGGTTTGGAACTCTATCGCAACATCATCAGCCCTGGCATACAAAATCTTTGCCAAGAATCAGGCTTCAAAGAAGCATGATCTCCTCCGTTTATGGTTTCATAAATTGTCGGTGTTCCTCTCTGCAGCAAATATTACCAACAAGGAGTTGATAAATCGTCCACAACATGCAAAAATAAAATTTGACAATTGGGCATGGATGGCCAACAATGATGCGAGATCCAAAATAAAATCGATGAAATTAATGGAAGGTGTGCATAGAAAGCTACATGAACCGGCAAGCTACTTATTGCATTGTCCTTCGAGTCATTATCGAGACCAATTCCTTAGGTTTCAAATTCATGCTTTAAAGACCAAAGAAATTCTTTGGCAAAGAAAGGACAAATCCATCAATGATAATCTTTGCCGTTTCTGTAATCAGTCGATCGAATCAGTCAAACATCTGTTAATTGAATGTACTCAGACTGTTCCTCAACGCACATTACATTTGGGGAGTTTTGCACCGATAGATGGAGACATGGAACAATGGTGGGGGAGGATCATCTCTGGACACAACATAAAACTTGTATGTGCAACTGTGAATTACTTTGACTCGATTCTGAAAGCAGAGAGTTAAAGCTAAATTTTTGGTGTAAACCTAATGGAGTCGGTAACTGTATGTTCCTTAGTTGTATGTCCGCCTGATTGGCCTCTTTTAGGATGCGTGAATTGAGGTCTTGTCTGAAACAAAAGTTTGTCTTTTTTCTATTTAAATTCAAACTGTAGTTTTCTTAATAAAAAAAAGACTCATATAAAATCCACATTTACCCCGACTTTGCAGCTGGGGTCCAGGTGGCCAGACGCTCGTGCGATCCAGTCAAGCGCCTATTAAATACCCTATGCAATCCTATTCCAGTCAAAGTTATGGGGGAAGGGCGCACTTCCGTTAAAATCCTGTTGAAGCCATGGCATATGTTGAGGCATCAATACCTATTCCTGTGCGACATGACTCGAACAATAGTATTCCTGTCCTGTGCATTCTTAATGCCAAGACTAAAACTTCCACAGAAACCGATTATTTATTTTAAAAAATATCTAAACATGTACAATTTTCATGCGATTTCAGTCAAACATATGGATGACGCAGCACACTTTAAAATCTACTATAAAGTCACAAACTATGTTTTACATGCGGCATCGCAACATTCCATGTCTGCAAAAAGGTGTTGGCCTGTATAGTTTTCTGAAACGTTCGGCACCACTGGTATTGCGAGAGCCAGGTTATTCTAAACAGAATTGTGGCAGCCAGAAGCAGTGCACAAGTCAGTTGTGATATATTTGCCACCTGCTGCTGTCAAATCTTAATCTGAACAAATGTTAGCTTCTGGACCCGGGGCAGGCAAGTTAATGCGCCTATCAATAAAGGTTAATCTTTTTGTACACAGGACTCTGTCCTGTGCCAAGTCGTAAAGCATAGACCTTTGCTGTCCAGGAAATAAAGAGTGACATCTTTAACGTGTGATAATGTCAGATTTATAACATAGTACTGGGTTGCAAACTTTATCATGTTTGGGGTGCTACTGTTGTGATACCATTGATTATTTATTTAAATACTCTGGGGAAAAATGTGCATTTAATCTTTATTTCTATTTTCTAAGGGTGTTGTGTACCTGTTGACTTTTCAATTTGACAAAGTCTGTGCTTTTGAAAATAAATGAGGTTCACATAATTGTTTAAATGTGCACAAAGGTAATAGCCGAAACATTCAAAGTGCTCAGTCGTCCAACACTTTATTGAATTAGGTTAACAGCATGTTGGGTTAACAGCATGTTGGGTTAACAGCATGTTGGGTTAACAGTATGTTGGGTTAACAGCATGTTGGGTTAACAGCATGTTGGGTTAACAGTATGTTTCAAGAACCATGCCAGGTCTTCGAGTTTATTTTACTGCATCCGCAATAAAGGGATTATCAAAAACGAGTTTTACTAAGAGAAGATTGTTGGACTCATAATTTGAGAAGTTTTTATCCATTAAACATGAATGAGTGTACAGTTTGTGTAATACATGTAATCATTAATTAGAGAAGTGTGTTCAGTCTGTTGTTTTTGTCGGAGTCAGGGTAACTCTGATGGCACCTGGGGTTTGTGTTTTATTTCAGTCCTTCTCATAGTATTTTATTATTTGTGCTCGGTTTATACTCGTGCAGAAGGCATGTGACCGAGTAGTTGGGCTGGACTGCCCCTTTGAGGTGGGACCAAGCCTGATTTGCATATGGTGTTTCCCTTTTTGTAATGGCTTGGCAGGTGAAGAACGATGGTCTGGAGTTGCCCAGAGCAATGCCAGAGGTTAGGATTGATTCCAAACCTTCCGGCCATCACCATGTTTGTTTTGCGTCAGTTTAAATTATGCCACTGCTTTCATAAGACTGTCCAGCAGGGTTCACGTGATTGGTTTCGTTTTCTCACACTGAGCGTTGTTGCTGCATTCAGCAAAGCATGAAGCTAAGCATACTAGCAATTCTAAGTGAGCTTGTGTAGCTGCTAATTAGTGAATGCTTCAGTTACTATCTCAGCACTTGGGAAAGAGAATAATTTCCTGAAACATCTCCTGCTATGTGAAAGAAGCCTTTTACTTGTTTATGAATAGAAAAGGTGACACAAATACTTTCTTGGTCAATTCAATCTTAGAAACCATAAGCCTGATTTATAACATAGCATTGCAAGACGTTCAGATACACCTTTGCACTGTAGGAGGGAGCGCGTACTTGACAAATAATCAGTTAATCTAATTATCAATAATTGGGGCGCTGTGCCATTGTTTTATGCTTCATGTTCACTTTGCACCCAATTAGAGTGCATCAAACTTTGTGAGACAGCGAGGTGATGGCCTGGGTAGCTTAGACAAAGCTTTGCACCTTTCAATTTGTACCCTTCTCAAGTGCTTTGTCCTGAAAGACGAGGTTTCTAGGAGGAAGTCTCAGTTCCAGTGCACAAATAAGGAAATTAACTAAAATTGCCTACTCTTTAAAAAGTGCTGCAGCACTCGATGGCCTGGGATTCTCAGTTGCCTCCTAAGTCTTGTAAACAAGAAAGATTCTTTTACTCATTGCCTATAGCCCAGGGAAGCCAGTCTAAGTACAGCTATCAATTATTTGGTAAGTACTATGACTAATCCTAGCTAATGTTCAGTGAGAACAGCCAATCCCCAAGAAGGAAAGTCCATTTATCTTCATTCACAAAGCTGCACCCAGAAGTCAGAGCAGAAAATGATTACACTGTGCTTTACTGGTAGAAATAACTGATTTGAGTATTGTACATAGCTCTTCATGTTGGATTTCTCCCCCTTCTAAGCGCTGTAATAATAATTGCCCAATATAATAGTGCTCAAATTATCTGCCTTGGAAAGATAAAGAGCTGGCTATGGGTCCTGTCACCTGTCTCTAACTGCCCGACCCATGCTATCTTTACCTTCTCTACTTCGGGTGAGCCAGCAGTCATTACCAGAGCAGGCTTGCCATTCCCTGATTGGGCCTCAGTCACATGCCCTTGAGTGGAAGGAGGGGATATTTAAGACCCCCCCACCCCATTCCTGCACTTCCTCGGTAGGCCCAGCCGCGGCTGATTTTGGTCCGGGGCCCCAGCCCCAGGGCACTTGTACGGGAATGCCATTGGAACCGCTCCCCCATGACGTCCCTCATAGTAATGTAGTAATTTACAACTAGAGGTGGACAGGACTCCATTTTGTAAAACTTCAACTCCATTTTGTAGTGCTACAACAATTGTGTAATTCCAATACAATCCTGCAGCTCTCCCAGCTAGGTCCTCCCCCCACCTCCTCCCCTGTTCACCAATTCTGCAGCCGTTTAGTTCCCATGAGAAGACTGTCTGCGAGAATGCAATACAATCCACACTGTATCTTCTGCCTTCCGTCTTACTTCACTGACTCAGATACAGCCCTGGGCAGAGGCCAGGACAGAAGTCATTCATTTCCATAAACCCACCTGACACCACCCCAACGACCCTGGCCATAAAAGCATGATTCCCCTGGATAGAGTCAACAGTAAGTTAGACCTTTTGAGGTCGGCTTTGATCCATTACGATTGTAACACAAACAGAGCCAGTACACCTCCTGCAAACATGATTATGTAAATTCAACGTGGGCCAACGTGTATATGAGTAACCAACATATATGTGTGTATAACCAGAAATGTTTGTGTTAAAACTTAATAACAAATGTATAACACATACTAATACAGGACATAAGAATGCTCATGGAAACAGCGTATGACAATGCAATGCATAATCGAAATGACCTTACACACACCAGCAAAGAGCTACCTCATGTCCAGTAACCTATAACCTCAAATGTAAATTTATATGTGTCGTAGTGTGCGAGAATAATGTAGAGACAAGTTTATCTAGTAAACCATAATATGTGTAAGAGGCGCGCCTGTAGGCTGTAAGTAGCAAACCGTTCTCTTCTCTCTCATATGCGGAAGATGAACGTTGAACTAAATATGTGTTTTTAAACTTTGATGTTCTTTTTGTAATGATATGTACGGGTGACACAATATGCTTTAACCTGATATGATTTAAATGTAACCCAGCAAGCCACGTATAGAAAGCCTGAATGTACAATCATGTCTTGAATAGCCACGTTACATAATGCAATGGAAAACCAATTCTCAAGAAAGCCTCGACATTCCCATGCCATCAGGGTGTCAAAAAGAGGTCAGCAAACAAGTTAATGGTGTTTGGACACTTGATCGCTGAACCCACAACGAAAATGTAGATCCATGATGATATGTGCCTTTTTGTGACCCAGCCCTTTTCAGTCATATATTCAGCATCTCCCTTATTGCTATCAGGTGGACACCCTAAACCCCTCAATGACCCCAAGGACTCCACCCTTTAGTCAGTATATCCTGAATTGTCTAAACAAATCATGAACAGCGCTTAACAAACAAAGCCAGATATATGACCAGTAATAAATAATGTACCCTTGAACCATGTTTTGCAAGTATTAAGATACAGGCCTCTGAGGTCACTGGACGAACAAATCATGATAGCAAATGAATGAGAATGTGTGGCCACAAGGACAAATGTTACATGACTCCAACGATACAATGAATTCGAATCTCGACACATCGTGCCAGCCTGATGAGCCCAGCTGACCGATTGACCTGGGACACCACGTCATCTCACCACGTGCTTCTGCATCAACCAAGTCCGCCGAACCCTATGGCACCTATAGGTGACCACTCTCAGTGTCCAATCCCGATTGACTCTGTGCCCCTTAGGCCTCCCCTCTCCTGGATGACGAAAAAGCTGTATAAAAAGGAGTTGTAACATGTTTTCTGCAGAGCGCTCTCGGCGTGTGCAGAGTAGATTCTGCTTGCCCTATGTTAGATAAAAAAAAAACTTTCTTTACCACTAGCTCTTGGTCTCATTCCCTCTTGCGAGGTGTCCTTATTGACTGCATTGGGAGGTTTAATTATATTTTGGGGGTCTCACTTTCATTGGTGACCCCGACGTGATAGCGTTCTTTTCCGTCCTGACAAAAGACGTCTCCCTGCTTCGACCCAGAGCGCGCTCCCTCAAGAGCTACCCGCCAACGGCAACCGGTTGTAACGCTCACCTGATTCCCGCAGAGGCGCCGGTCTTGACTGGGCGAATACCATATCTTCAAAGGTGATGTGTAACACACGGTTGGCTCTTTGGGCTGGACCTCTGTGCACTGTATTGTCATGATCTCTGCTTCCAAAAGGTCAGGGTTTTCCCAACTCCCTTGGAAGCAGATCCATAACCCAGGTTCCGAGTGCCAACCAGTCCCTATTGGGACCTTTTGGACCCAGTCCTGGCGCCAGTGGCACCAGGCTCATAAATATGCCCAGTCCCAGCGCTGGAAGCGCCGGGCTCATAATGCTTGGGTGGACTTACCTGCAGCAGACCATGCTGCTTACTTGCCTGCCAGTTGAGTCTCTGATCCTCTTCTGTTTGGAACTACTTTTCCTGTTGGGTGGGGCAGGAGCCACTCCCTAGATTCAGAACACTGGAACTCTTCTGGAAAGCAGGAACTCTTTTCTTACCTAGGCGTGGCTGTGGAAGGAGGCACCTAAGCACTACAGGAGGCTATTTAAACCACACCCGATGGATGAATCTTGCTTTGCGTTATTCTGCATCCTCAGCAGCAGAACGCTCATCGTGTCTTCTGCATCTGATCCTGGGCCTAAGGAAAAAGGCTTACCATTCTGAATCCAGTCTTCAGCAACACCTATAAAGACAAGAAAGAACAGGTTAGCATTACGGTCTTCAGTGACAGCTCTTCAGTTACCTGGTCCATCGGCTGTCACCAACGCCTCGCGCTGCATTCCGGCATCTGAAAGACAAAAGCTTACCTACTCTTCGTGCGCTCCGGAGGTCTTCACTCTGCATTCCGGCATCTGAAAGACAAAAGCTTACCAACTCTTCGCACGCTCCGGAGGCCTTCGGCGCTGCATCCCGCATCTGAAAGACAAAACAAGGTGCGTTTAAAGACATTGGGGAACTTTAATACTCACGTGCCATTACTCCTTTCCACATCTAACCCAGTGGGTATTCCGGCACCCTGCAGCCACCCCGAACTTGTACCTGCAAAATAAAAAGACAGTTAGAGCGCATCGTGAAGCAGGCAACAAGCGCTTACTTACGTGCTTCCAGGCGCTTCTATTCATCACACGGGCTCCATCTTCAACTCACTTCAGCCCGCCATCCGCCATCGCCGGAACCCTGCAAAACAAGAGACATCATTACTAAAGACTTTAAAGACATTAGAATTACTCGAAACTTACCGTTCGTGCAGTAAACGACGGACAGCAGTCCTCTGAAGTCAAGAGGCCTGCTCCCCTTATCCAGTGAAGAAACTGGTTACAGCACCCTGCCTCGAGGCAGATGGAGAGCACGGCGTTCACTTACCTAAGGTGAGAGCGTTAACCTTTGGGGTTCTACAGGAGAAGAGAAAGGGAAGAAGAGAGAAACATTCAATTCAGGTCATTAATCCCACATTTTCTATCTGCAGACATCTTACCCTTCGAGCCAGACATACAGTGCACAGAGGTCCAGCCCAAAGAGCCAGCCGTGTGTTACACATCACCTTTGAAGATACGGTATACGCCCAGTCAAGACCGGCGCCTCTACGGGAATCAGGTGAGCGTTACAGAATGTCTGACTCGAAGAGTAAGATGTCTGCAGATAGAAAATATGGGATTAATGAACTGGGGTTATTGGGTGTCTCTCTCTTCTTCCCCTTCTCTTCTCCTGTAGAACCCCAAAGGTTAACGCTCTCACCTTAGGTAAGTGAACGCCGAGCTCTCCATCTGCCTCGGGGCAGGGTGCCGTAACCAGTTTCTTCACTGGATAAGGGTGCAGGCCTCTTGACCTCAGAGGACTGCTGTCCGTCGTTTACTGCACGAACGGTAAGTTCCGAGTCTTTCAAATGTCTTTAAAAGTCTTTTGTAATGATGTCTCTTGTTTTTCAGGGTTCCGGCGATGGCGGATGACGGGCTGAAGTGAGTTGAGGATGGAACCCGTGTGAGGAATAGAAGCGCCTGAAAGCACGTAAGTAAGCGCTTGTTGCCTGCTTCACGATGCGCACTAACTGTCCTTTTATCTTGCAGGTACAAGTTCGGAGCTGCTGAAGGGTGCCGGAATACCCACTGGGTTCGGCGTGGGAAGGAGTAATGGCACGTGAGTAATAAAGTTACCCAATGTCTTTAAACGCATCTTCTTTTGTCTTTCAGATGCGGGATGCAGCGCCGAAGGCCTCCGGAGCGTGCGAAGAGTTGGTAAGCTTTTGTCTTTCAGATGCCGGAATGCAGTGCGAAGACCTCCGGAGCACGCGAAGAGTAGGTAAGCCTTTGTCTTTCAGATGCCGGAATGCAGCGTGAGGCGTTGGTGACAGCCGATGGACCAGGTAAGAGAAGCGCTGTCACTGAAGACCGTAATGCTAACCTGTTCTTTCTTGTCTTTATAGGTGTTGCTGAAGACTGGATTCAGGATGGTAAGCCTTTTTCCCTTAGGCCCAGGATCAGATGCAGAAGACACGATGAGCGTTCTGCTGCAGAGAATGCAGAATAACGCAAAGCAAGATTCATCCATCGGGTGTGGTTTAAATAGCCTCCTGTAGTGCTTAGGTGTCTCCTTCCACAGCCTCGCCTAGGTAAGAAAAGAGTTCCTGCTTTCCAGAAGAGTTCCAGTGTTCTGAACCTAGGGAGTGGCTCCTGCCCCACCCAACAGGAAAAGTAGTCCCAAACAGAAGAGGATTAGAGGCTCAACTGGCAGGTAAGTAAGCAGCATGGTCTGCTGCAGGTAAGTCCATCCAAGCATTATGAGCCCGGCGCTTCCAGCGCTGGGACTGGGCATATTTATGAGCCTGGTGCCACTGGCGCCAATACAGGGTCCAAAAGGTCCCAATTGGGACTGGTTGGCACTCGGAACCTGGGTTATGGGTCTGCTTCCAAGGGAGTTGGGTAAGTCCTGACCTTTTGGAAGCAGAGATCATGACACCGGTACACCTAGACGTGCGCACACAGTAGGGCGACTGGGTACGGGATCCCTCTTAACAAAACCCAAACGTACCACTCGCCGGAGCTGGGCGTGGTCTTTGAGCGAGGAGCGGCGCACTGACCGATCGGGTCCAGAGGGTCTCGGATCAAGACAGACACGTGAGTGTCAAGTGCGGGTGGAACTGAAAGGTGGGTGAGGAGTCAGATTAGAGGGTATTGGGATTGATTGTGTAATGTTGGTGGAAAGGGTGGTGAAGCGTACAGCATAGGAGAGAAGGGTCTAGGGAACGGGAGTTATTCCTCTTTTCTCTATATTCTAATCTATTTCTTGTCTATCGCATATGGCCATTAGGACGGTGATGGAAAATAAGGCGTGAAGAGGTTAAGGGATCCTCTCTCGGTTGGGGGGTGGAAGGTGGCACCGCATAGTGCTATCTCAACTAGTACAGGATATATGAGTATGGGAAAAATAAGGTAAAAGTATAACGTAGGGGTCATGAAGGAGGACCCCGAGTAGTCTTAGAAACGCTTTTTTCCAACAGTATCTCATCTATCCCCTTTTTCTCTCCCTTTCGGATGGGCGGGAACAAATAGAGGAAAGGTAGGGAATCGGAGAAGAGACAGCTAAGTAGAGATAACGGGGATATTTGGGACGATAAAGTGTAGCATGTGTCATTCTTTTTATTGTTGTTTGTACAGTCCGTTATTTGTTGGTCTTGTATGAAAATTAGGGTTGTTTGTGTGGATAAGTATTAATGAAGAGGTTTTGACATTGCATGACGTGCGGCGTATTGACAGAGATGCTGTCTAGAAGTGTCAAGAAGTAAGTGAACTATTTTGATTCGTGAGCAGGATTGCATAAGCGTGTTGAGCTAATTACACAAAAGGTGTACGAATATATGTATATAAGAATTGGAAATTGATTTACATTGAGAATAAAACCCAATGGGTGCGGGGACGCCCTTTGCTCACATTTCCAAGACCCTACCGGGCTATGCTGATAAAATAAATAAGTACCACGACGAGTAGGTCGTGGAGCTGAAAGGTGAGAGATTGCCCCAGGTTTGGCCACAAGGAGGGTCCTTTGACAAAACGGTATTAGACATGGCCGCCACGTGTTTGTTTATCAAATACAGGGGAAAACAGTTACAGAATAGTAGTGAAATGTTGGATTTGTGGCGCCTATTCGAGGAGGTGCCTCCGGAGAAATGTAATGAGAATAACACATCTCCCCTGACAACAGCTGGCAGTGACGGGCCGAACATGCAGAGTGAAGGAATGATGGAGGTAATACGCGTTTATCCCTTATTGTCAAAACCTCTACCCGCAGAAGCATATAGTGATCCCGAATATGTAGCACAGTCCATAGCGCCCCCCACAACCATCCAGCACAGCGCCACCCCCTTATGAGAGCCAGGGGAAAATTAGACATGTAAGTAGCCCTACAATCGATATTGACAAACTTACACAGGATTTAGATTCACGGTTAACGATTGCTCGAGCTGAGTTGTCCCGTCTGAGAGCTATGGGTGAGCAAGGGGGGTCACTCACCCCCCGAGCGGAACGTGATGAGACACCCCAGCCAAGCGTAGGGGCACGGGAAGACGGATGGAAGAAAGGTGAAATACTATTTCGGATAAATGACACCCCCATACGTTTCATAGAAATAAACACAGCAGATAGTGAGCGCGAGGTAGAAGTGGCGTCAGATCGGGGAGAAGAGTACAAGGCATACATTTGTTTTCCAAAATTGATTAGCACAGGTTGCTAAATAAAACTATTTTGATTAGCAATCCAACATATGAGTAGCAAATTTGTGTAGCCTCAATGTCAATCATATACGGTGAAAGGCATCTGCCTCTGTGCGGCAGAAGCAGAGGATCCAAGGACCTTGCAGCATTGCTTCGACACCAGAGTTATGAGGGGATGCCTTTTTTAGATATATTACTGGATATCATTACTATGGCAAATTCAATGGGGCTTCCCACTAGGGCCTAGCAAATATAACACTCTGTGTGATTGGCAGAGCATTTAAATGGGAAGCTCCTCATTAGTGATGGTTCATTTATTAACCATTGTTTCACTTCACTTATCCTTCACATAATGTCTAATAGCAAGCAGCATAACTGTCAATCAACAAGTATAAGAAGGTGACCTTATGTTACTTAAGATGTGCGTTTAAATCTTGAAAGTACATTTCCAAAACTCTGATTGTTTTTTAGCCACACATTACTTTGCATTCTGGTTCTTGTACTTTTCCATTCAAGAATACAAAAAGAAAACTATGCGCATGCTCTGTGTTAAATATATTTCTCTATGGATTTATATATTTTTCAGGTTGGCCTATTAGTACTTTTTGTAGGTTTTAAGTCGTCCTCTACCAAATAGAGCATTCTTAAAAATGAAACACCCATTTCTGCCAATTAGAGCTGTGAAGATATGCAGTTTAAAGCCTATGTTCCAAACTGGTCTCAATTCCTAGCTTCACAAATTAACTAAAGTGTGTGATCCTGGGCAAACCATTTTATTTTACTCTTGTGTTTTTACCAAAATTAAAAATCCATAGAAGCCATTCTTATGAACTACCCTTCTTGAGTATCAAAGACTCGAATGCCATTGTCGGTGATCACTTCCAGCGATGTCAATACGCATGCAAGTTAGGGGAGGCTTTTTGTCTGTTGCAGAGCTGCACAAATCATAAACCTGGCCCTGCTTTTAATGGCAAGTAAAGTTCACATTTGTACGGAAGGGTAGTTGTCAGCATGCAAATGGTCTATATACGTTCCTATATATGGCATGTACATACATTAAAGATGACTAACCTATGTTGTGCACATTTGATCTAGCTGTAAAATCTGGCATTAGCAGGGTTTACCATATTCTCCGATTTGGGTGCTTTTAGCAATTTAAGAAGTTGGAGAAATTGTAATATGCTCCATGACTTCAGTCGCACATACCTGCACACCACAATCTTTCCTATGCACAAGCAGTTCAGACTTTGATGCACATGTCAGGCTATGGGCCATGTGCACACCCAGCCTTTCACATGCACTATAACATACAATGCACACAAAACGTATGGCCTTTCACATGCAAGCACAGACTTTCATATGTGCAACCTCGTCTTTTCACATGCATGCACTCCATATACTTGTAAATGCACACACGACAGCCAGGACCACAGAGGGGAAAGTAGAGCTCAGAAAAGTTGGACAGAGAGGAGAGTTAAAAGAAAATTAATTTAGGAGGCAGAGGAGGTGTCAGAAGAATAGATGAATGAAGGTTAACTGAGAAGAGATCTGAGGAGATGGGCACGTGAGGGGAAAGGAAGTTCTAAGGGTAGGAGGGATAAAAGGCAGAGCGAAAACAGTAGCGAAAAGCAAGAAATGGTGGCAAATGTGTAAAAATGTAATGAAAGCAAAAAATGCTGGGCAATAGAGCAAGGAGGAAAGACAACGGAAGGGTCGACTTATTTTGCAGCATCTTGACAGCAGCGCCCTCCCTCAATTTAGAGCCAAGGACACAGAGGGGCTCCCACGCAGCAGCAACTCTTATCTCCAGTTTGCATCTGCCAGTGTCGTCATTGAAAGTATGCACTTTGGAGTTGACCTCTAGCACCATTCTCTGCTTTCCTTTTTTGTATATGTGCTGTCTTGAAGCATGGTGCACAGAAAAACTAATGTGATTTTTTTTTTCTCTTTCTCTGTAGTCATTTCGCAGTTAGTGCGACATGGTTTATAAAAATGAAAAGCAATTAGTCATTATTACATTCTGAAATGTGATGCGCTACAACTTATTTTATGCCTTGGAGTATTGGAGTGACTTAGAAGAACAAGAGGAAGAAGGAAGGAGGTTGGGGATCGCCACGGGGGGGGGGGGGAGACTGGGTCAAGGGAGGGATTGTCTGCCATGGAGGAGTGGGGGGGAAGGTTAAGAAATGGAACAGGGCACATGGCTCTGATCGGGAAGAAGGGAAAGAAGGCGAGTACTACGAAGAGAGGAAAAGGGTTACAGTTGCCACTGATACATAGGGGGGCAGGAAGACCAAATGACATACCATGGGCTCAGATGGACATGGCCAACTTTCTCAAGCAGCTACCTCCGATGTCAGGAGACGCCAGCAAGTGGATATATGCATTTGAGAAACACACAGCAGGAGTGCCCTTGGTGGTGGGGGATGTTAAAAGGGTTCCATGTGATTTCATCGCCTGCTTTTACATCGCCAGGCTTTTAAATGTGCACATTCCATCGAATGTGCTCATGGTTATTTTTTTTTTTTATTTTTTTTGGGGGGGGTCCCCCCCAAACCTCCCACCCACACCTATTTTTTACTATTGCCCACCCGCCCAAACCCTTATTTGCCTTTACCCACCCCCCCTAAAAAATTCGATGGCACATACGATGTAATGTGCATGTTCAAAAGCCTGGCGATGTAACAGCAGGCGATAAAACAACATTGTACCGTTAAAAGCCTGCTGGTATCGGCAGTGGGCGACCAAGCTAACAGGGTTTGGGCGAAGGCGTGGTTTCCCAGAATTACGTTAGAATGCGACCGCCACGATGGGGCCTCGTTCAACACCTTGCGAGCGTGTGTGTGCGAGAAACATTCTCAGACACCCCAGATTTACAGTCAGTGATGCAATGTACAATGAGTGATGAGGAAGATGCGATGTCCTTCATTCTCCGGGTGCAGGATATGTGGAGGGCGGAAATGAGTACGGCCTGTGACCAATCAATGTCCCTGTTTTACTTCATTATAAAAAGGGGACTCCCGAAGGAAGCGCAGAAGGCCCTTGATAAAATACCTGGGATAGAAGCCAAGGGGTGGCCTGAAATTCAAAGCATCATAGTCCACCACTGTAAGGGGATCAAAGAGAAGGAAAAGGAGATAGCCCAGCGGCGGTTGGCAGATGAAGCTAAATTAGTGCAAAGCAAATTGTTGAAGGTCAGTGCAGTAGCAGCAACCAGCGCAGCAGGGAGGGTGCGAGAGGAGGAAGACGGCCAGACAGGAATACCAATGCAAATGGTAGGAAATTGAACAGGTAATGGCCCAGAACAATGGTTTGGGGAGAATCAGTATGAGGGACCACAATGGCCATCGAGAGGGGGGAGGGGCAACAGAGGCGGATTCAGAGGGTCGAGAGGAGGAGGTACAGGGTACGCAGGTCCCCGAGAGGGAAGGCAAGGACAGTGTTGGAATTGTGGGAGATGGGGACACTTTATGAGAGAATGTCGAACCAGGCCCAGTAACCCCTATCCAAGCGAACATCAGATCGGAGACCCCCACCCGGGAAGCCCCTACGGGCTACCGATGGGCGGGAATAGGAGAGACAGCCAGCTTGATCCAAGAAACATGAGTGAGCGCCCAACGCACACACAGAACACGTTGCCACATCCTCAGTGTCATGACAATATTACCCCCGTGCGCAATAATGCTTACGCCACAACAACCAATGGTGCGCCAACCACACCGTGTAGAGGGACAGCAATGGTAGCGGGAAATGTTTTTGATGTAGACGAACCCCCGTGGCATTCAGCATAGGACAGCCCACAGAGAGCACTGGCGTGTCCAGTACTGTTGATGACCCGTAACGCAGCAGAGGAACCACCGGTGGGGGCGGCGATAGGAAATAAACAATTCATATTCATGGTGGATTCGGGAGCGAAAAAATCATGCCTCAAGGAGGGCAGGTTCCCACTTTCTAATCGGACCTTGGAAACGCTGGGGTTCTCTGGGGCTGTGGTCGAGGTTCCATACACTGAAGAGTTAGACAAAACAGTGGGGGGGTAAAACGGTATGTGCACCCCTGCTGTATTACGAAGAGTCACCCATTAATTTACTGGGGAGGGATCTCCTCAGCAAACTTAACATGACCATTTCTTTCACTGAAAAAGGAATCGTGTGTTCTACGCTAGGAATATGTGCAGTTTGTGCAATGCTGGTGATACATACACAAGTGGATTTCCCTCAAACACACGGCATACCCGTTAATCCGGACATGTTTATTCCGGGGCTGAGAATCCTTGCGAGGGTAGTGCCAGAGTTGAAGAGTAAAAAATGGAGAGTGCCCTCAGAATTTGTTTTTTGCCCAATGTCTGACCCAGAAATAGTGCCAGGATCCATAATATGATTAGACACACAGCAGTACAAGTGTCATCCCGAAAAATAACAGTGATAGCAATGGACATGCAGGGGTGCCAGTGGAGAACAGTGCTGTGCATCAATGCCAATACGGCCCTGCGGGAGCTGACAGATGAGGAACTTTTCCACGATTCAGAAGATGACGGGGAAGTAGTGATGGAAATTGCTATCCCTTGTGGTGATCCAAAGAAGGGAAGCACCACTACCCCTCGTGGCAGTAATTAAAGCCCCACCCGCATACTTTGAAAAGGATATGTCCCAAGTGCCGCAGCAGCTGTGGACCACAGGCCCACACAACATAGGACTGCTACACAAAGTGACCCCGGTGAAGATTAAGCTTAAACAAGCGGCCATTCTACCCCGAGTAAAGCAATATCCCCTGTCGAGGGAAGCAGAGGAAGGGATAAAAGACACCATTTTTGAATGGATGGTGCAAGGAATCATAGTGCCATCTAACTCGCCCTGTAATACTTGCATCTACCCAATCAAAAAAGCTAAGGGAGGGGCATGGCGGATGATCCAAGACATACGCCCCCTCAATGACGTAGTATAAAAAGAGTTCCCTCTTGTCCCGAATCCCGCCTCAATCTTATGCAGTGTCCCGACAGAGGCCACTTACTTCACGGTAGTGGACCTAAAAAACGCCTTCTTTTCAATTCCACTTGATCAAGGGTCATGGTACCTGACAGCTTTCACACTAGGGGGGAAAAGATACAAGCACTGTAGATTGCCACAGTGGTACTGTGAAAGCCCTAGTATCTTTAACAGAATATTACATGAAGATCTCGGGAACATACACACGACTAACCCCATAATTCAGTACGTAGACGACGTGTTAGTCTGCCGACGAAATGAAAACTAGTGCAGAGAGGATTCCATCACCCTGCTAACGCATCTTGCACAAAAGGGGTATAAGGTAGACAAGCAAAAACTGAAATATTGCTTGACCGAGGTAATACATCTGGGTCAGTTAATACCCAAGGACGGTAAAAGAATCATACCTGACAGAGGAGCGGCCATAAAAGCAGTAAAGGAGCCCAACAAGAGATGCAAAAGTTTCTCGGTATGTGTAACTACTGCCGCGCATGGATACTGGACTACGCAGCATACACAAAGCCCCTTTTACAGGCGCTTAAGGATGCGCAGCGAGAAAACACAACCTTGCACTGGACACAGGAAATGCATATTGCTTTCAACAGTCTTACATAACTGATATCCACGGCCCTGGTTCTTGCAACCCCTAATTATGAGCAGGAGGTCTATTTATTCTCACATTGTAATGGCACACTCATGACGGCCGTACTGACACAAAAAACATCTTTGGGCCACAAACCCCTGGCGTTCTACAGCAGAACCCTAGATGCAGTGATGCAGGGGCACTTTGCATGCGAACAGGCTCTCGCAGCCGCCGCGTTCGCAATAGAAAAAAGTTCTACCATTGTGATGGGATGTCTGTCACAGTATATGTGGAACACTCTGTTTGCCATCCTTGAAAGATCCAAAAGTACATTGACTCAAAGGGCCACAGCATACGAGTTGATTATTTCCAGTGCAAACATTCATATAGAGTGGTGTAAGAGTGTAAACCCGGCTACATACATCACAGAAGCTTGCACAGAAGAGGATATGCAACAGCACGACTGCACCACATACACAGGAGATGATGATGACACACCCAAAGCACACGAAAATGCACTATCAGAAGGGGAAATCTACTTTGTGGATGGGTCCGCCCCTATAGAATGCGAAACGGGAGAAAAACACGTAGGAGCACCAGTAGTGAGAGTAGAAGACTGAGAGTTTGAGATAATTGTGCAAAAAAGACTACCACCGCATTTTTCCGCCCAAGCAGCAGAACTGATAGCACTCACAGAAGCGCTGCACAACGCGAGAGGGTGCATCATAACAATTTATACAGATTCTGCCTATAAGGCCACAACAGTACATGGAGGTTTAGCAAGATGGGGGAGAAGAAGGTTCAGAAGGGCAGATGGGTCCCCAGTCCAACATGCCACACTGCTAGGGGAATCGATTGATGCATTAAAAGAACCTGCACTCGTAGCAGTCGTGAAGTGTCAGGCCCATACGTGAGGTGATGATGTCATCTCACTGGGAAATGCGGTGGCGGACGCAGCCGCGAAAGATGCCTCCTATTTGCCGAAACCCCCAACAGGTGAGTACGTGTTACAGAAGGCAGTGGAAAACACACAACCAGATGGATTTAACGCATTAACGGTTTCTCAGATCATTGAGCTTCAACAAGATGCATCAAGCAAAGAAAAGGAAATGTGGGTAAAGAGAGGGTGTAGTCAGTCAGCTACAGACTTGCTATGGAGACAAAATAATACAGGTAAGGTAATGATGCCAGAAAAACTGTTAGAAGTTGCATTTAAACAGTTGCACTTCCCTGCCCACAATGCAAAGCAGCATATCATAGCAGACATACAAGAAAATTGGTTTGCCCCCGGAGTACAGGAACAGGTAAGTAAGTAAATAATAGAATTCGTCACCTGTCAAACTTACAACTCTGGCATGACATTACGAACCGTTAGAGGAACATTGCCAAAACCCGAAGGACCCTTCAGAGAACTGCATATAGACTATGCAGATATGGCAGAACGCTGTAACGGGGCTCGATATTTGATTATTGTATGCCCCTTCACCCGGTGGGTCGAGGCCGGCCCCTGCGCTCATCCGGATGTATGGTGCTCCGCCAAGTTCTTAGTGAGAGAGGTGTTTCCCCGCTGGGGTATCTGTGATGTCATACGTTTCAACAACGGAACACATTTTGTGAATGACTTATTCCAACACATCACTGCGATGTTAGGGATAACACACAAGCTCTGCACGATTTATGATCCGCAATCGAATGGGGTTGTGGAAAAAAGTAACGGACTACTCAAGAACAGGTTGTCAAAACTGTGCCATCCCCTCAAGAAAAACTGGGTGTATTGTTTGACCCTGGCACTCTTTGAGATTAGAAACCAACCTAGCAAGGACCACCACCTGTCACCCCATGAGATTGTGACAGGAAGGTGGATGCATATGGCCCACTCTCCCCTGCGCAGGCAATCAGACGCACACCAAAGTGCGACAGTTCTAGCAACAGTTCTAGTAGAGGAGTTCCATGAGTACCTTAGATATTTGATGAGAGCGGCCTGAGCTATAGCAAGACAACTAGCATCCCCATTCACACAGGAAAGTGCTACTGACACAGTAACACCAGCCACAGATAACCCGAACTGCCAGCTGATGACAGATCACATGGTGTATGTGAGGAGTTTTGTGCGGAGATGGAATGGGCCGAGGTTCCACAGCCCATATAAAGTAATATACTGCACGCCAACCGCAGTTAAGGTTCAGGACTTGAGGTACTGGATACACTTGACAGATGTTCGAAAAGCACATGGGAGCACGGACAGCATGGACCACGAAGATAAAAAAGACGAGCATAGCACTCAAACATAAAAATGGAAATTGTGGGAATGTAAGGGAAGATTTAATGGGTGAGACAGGAGTATAAGGATGTACCAAGAGGAAGAAAAAAAAGTGGATATAAATGTACGGGACATTAAAGAATTGATGGTCTGTGAGAAGACAAAATATAAAACGAAGTGATTTTTCTCTCCTTCTCTCCCTCTTTCTCTTTCTTCTACCTTTTTCTTTCCTGTTCTAATGGTTGGAAATGCTTGTATTATTTCCTTAGCAACAAATTGAAGACATGAAAACTTGCCTCCCTCGGTTTCCCTCCACCAGACATGAGGTGTGGAGGAGGAAAAGTGAGGGACGCGAAGTACAACCATAGTGATTCCCATCAAAGCTCACCTATATGAGTAAGGGGGAAGAGAAGCGAAAAATGAATAGACGAGCACAGGAGAATAAATGTATAATGTATATATAATGCGTAAAGTGCAAAAAGGTGATATTCGTGATTTACAAATGCTTTATCTCACCTATTAGGAGCTACAATGGCCATGGGTGAGGCCCCGACTACCACGACTAATAGTATAGATAAAGATAGAAGAAGGAGATATACATATCCTAGTTATTCATTTGAATGCATGTTGTTTGTGTGTGCAGTATTATTTTTTACCACGCTTTTTGGCCTGGTTTTGTTTTGGATCATTGCATATACCACAGTTAATACTGGCCAGTGGGGTGTGGGTATAGAGAATATCAAAAAAGGAACCCATCTGATTTGGGATGGCACGAAGTTGGTATGGGCATACGGGAGCCAAGAAAAGGAGTACAATGACACCCCAGGTATCACATCCAGTGAAGCAACATTGGCAACCCCCTAACCCCCACATATTAATGAATCGGAGTTCGATGTATACAGGATGAATGACCGAACTCCCTCCGAAATTACTTGGGTGCAGAATCACCCATATCCAACAGCCATGCTAGCGTCTGAAAAAGCCACTGTAGAGAGGTGGGATGACGATAACCAAATGACAACTGTCACCTATAATTTGTATACATCGCAGGAGGGGAAGGAGAATGGTGCACAGGGAAATGGGAAAGGGGGGCCTAGGAGGAAGAAGAGGGAACCGCAACAGGGAAACTGGGAGGAGCATTATAAAATTGGCATTGATACAGTTGAAGACCCTCAACACCCCCACCAGTCAAATAAGTGGTATGCAGATGTGAGCAACACAGCTAAACAAACAACTAACGAAAGTTATGTGTGCTACTTAATACCCCATGCCTCAGGCACACCTAAGGTGTTGCTGCCACAAGAAATTCCACTTGCTGAGGCCCAGTGTCTCCTACATCTCGCATTATGCTGCATAAAAAGCACCTTTCAGGCACACACAGTTTCATTTGAACTTTTGCAGAATGAACGAACATGTTACTCCCGGCCACAAGGAGTAATTTGTGTGAAAGAACCCTTCCTGGTGATCAAAGGAACACTGCACACGGACAATAAATGGCAGAAAGAGGAAATACTTCGCAAAACAGAAGCACTGTGCGGGTTGTCTGAAGACAAACTCGCATGGGTGCAGAAAACATGCGCTCCGATATGGACTGAACACATAACTAAACTCACTTGGGTTACCGCCATCGAGAAACCCTTCAAGCTGCAAAAGAACATTAGTTATGAACTGTTTTTGTGGAGACGGGAAAAGGGATATGGTGGAGAACACAAACTGCAGCAAAACACTCCTCATTCCTCACATGAAGAAAGGAACGACTGCAATGATGGACACGTACTGGGTTTGCAGAAATATGGCGTACCTGCATCTCCCGCAATCGGGGAGGGGAACGTGCTCCTTGGCAATGCTGCACTCCGCACTGATGGTGATCCCAAAAAGCCATATTCGCAGCGAGAGCGCGCACAAAGCAGCCTCAGAAGAACCATCACTAACATCGCTTGAAGCAAGCCCGGTGTACACCATAGAGGAGGAAGGTGTGCAAAAACACCTCCAAAGGAAAAAGCGATCCTCAAACTACATCTCAGCTAAATCCTCAGAGCTCCTGGTTCAAATGCCAGACAGGTTCCGATTGTTCAGCTCTGTAGAAACATTCTTCGCATACCTTGTTCCCAGTATCCAGGCGAGAGCAAATTACAAATGGTTACAAATAACAAGGTGCGAGCTCATCCAGTTGGCCAACGACACTGAAGACGGGTTCAACGCCATCAAGGTCGAACTCAGAGCCCTGCGGTTAATGACAATGCAAAACAGATATGTGCTGGATCTGTTAACAGCAATCGATGAAGGTGTTTGCTGAAGAATCAGGAGCACATGTTGCACATTTGTGCCTTCTGCGGATGCCGAGAACAGTTCCCTCTCCCACGTAATAGCAACGGTACACAACCTCGGAATACAGATGAGGGACGAAGGAGGGGCACAACCCAGCACTTGGTTCGACAACCTTTTTTCATGGGTACCGTCCTGGCTAGGAATGACAGTAAAACTTCTTGTACCACTCATCATCTTTTTACTTCTTATTTTTTGTATGTGTCAATTGGGACTCCAGTATTGTGCAAATGCGGTGCCAAATTGAGCGATGATGATGGTGACAATGGTGTGGCGCAAATCAAACATGAGGCAGAGGTACAAACGGGGGAGAATTCAGAACCCAAATATAGGATGACCGCTATATATAATACAGGGCATATAGTGGTTAGTTTATATCACACAACCATAAAGGAACCCAGAGAATTAGAATGGTACAAAGAAGTATGGGTGGATCTGGAGGGTGACGGGGGATGCATCTATATAAGCTGCACCCCGGATGAATATGCTAGAAGGGTACACAGCCTCAGAGCGGTATGTAGCATGGATGCCAACAAAGGGGACACCTGCATGGGACAAAGCAGTGGCGGAAGAAGAGGAAGGTAAGAGATTGGGACCGTTACATTATTCGTTACTTTAGTAATGAAAGGGGGGCATGAGTGGAAGGAGGGGATATTTTAGACCCCCCACCCATTCCTGCACTTCCTCGGTAGGTCCAGCCGCAGCTGCTTTGGGTCCCGGGCCCCGGCCTCAGGGCACTCGCATGGGAATGCCATTGGAACCGCCCCCCCGTGACGTCCCTCATAGTAATCTAGTAATATACAACTAGAGGTGGACAGGACTCCATTTTGTAAAACACCAACTCCATTTTGTAGTGCTACAACAATTGTGTAATTCCATTGCAAGCCTGCAGCTCTCCCAGCTAGGCGCGCACCGTGAGCGAGTGCCTCCCCCACCTCCTCCCCGTTCACCAACTCTGCAGCCACTTAGTTCCCATGAGAAGACTATCTGCGAGAATGCAACAAAATCCACACTATCTTCTGCCTTCCGTCTTACTTCACTGACTCAGATACAGCCCTGGGCAGAGGCCAGGACAGAAGTCATTTGTCTCTTAAACCCACCTGACACCACCCCAAAGACCCTGGCCATAAAAACATGATTCCCCTGTATAGAGTCAACAGTATGGAAGACCTTTTGAGGTCGTCTTTGATCCATTACGATTGTAACACAAACAGAGCCAGTACACCTCCTGTAAACATAATTATGTAAATTCAACATGGGCCAACGTGTATATGAGTAACCGACATAATATGTGTGTATAACCAGAAATGTTTGTGTTAAACCTTAATAACGAATGTATAACACATACTAAAACAGGACATAAGAATGCTCATGGAAACAGCGGATGACAATGCAATGCATAATCAATATGACCTTACACACACCAGCACAGAGCTACCTCATGTCCATTAAACTATAAGCTTAAGTGTAAATATATATATTTCATAGTGTGCGAGAGTAATGAAGAGACAAGTTTTTCTAGTAAACCGTAATGTGTAAGAGGTGCGCCTGTAGGCCGTAAGTAGCAAACCATTCTCTTCTCTCGTATATGCGGAAGATAAACGTTGAACTAAATATGTGTTTTTAAACTTTGATGTTCTTTTTGTAATTATAAGTACGGGTGACACAGTATGTTTTAACCGACACAGTATGTTTTAACCTGATAAGATTTAAATGTAACCCAGCAAGCCACATGTAGAAAGCCTGAATGTACAATCATGTCTTGAATAGCCATGTTACATAATGCAATGGCAAACCAATTTGCAAGAAAGCCTCGACATTCGCATCCCATCAGGGTGTCAAAAAGAGGTCAGCAAACGAGTTTATGGTGGTTGGAACCTGATCGCTGAACACACTACGAAAATGTAGATCCATGATGATATATGCCTTTTTGTGACCCAGCCCTTTTCAGTCATGCATTCAGCATATCCCTTATTGCTATCAGGTGGACACCCTAAACCCCTCAATGACCCCCAGGACTCTACCCTTTAGTCAGTATATCCTGAATTGTCTAAACAAATCATGAACAGCGCTTACCAAACGAAGCCGGATCTATGACCAGTAATAAATAATGTACCCTTGAACCATGTTTTGCAAGTATTAAGATACAGGCCTGTGAGGTCACCGGACGAACAAATCATGGTAGCGAATGAATGAGAATGAGAATGTGTGGCCATAAGGGCAAATGTTACATGACTCCAACGATACAAGGAATTCGAATCTTGACACATCGTGCCAGCCTGATGAGCCCAGCTGACCGATTGACCCCGGACACCACGTCATCTCGGTTCCATGTCATTTCATCGCCTGCCTGTTCATCCGCAGGCTTTTTTTGGGGGGGGCACCTGCCGAAACCCCCCTCCAACACTTATTTTTTGCTATTGCCCACCTGCCCAAACCCTTATCTGCCCTTTCCCACCCCACCCCTAAAAAATTTGATGAGCACATTCGATGGAATGTGCATGTTAGAAAGCCTGGGGATGAACAGGCAGACGATGAAAGGACGTCATACCGTCATCTCATCACGTGCTTCTGCACCAACCAAGTCCGCCGAACCCTATGGCACCTATAGGTCTCCCCTCTCCTGGATGACGAAAAAGCTGTATAAAAATGAGTTGTAAAATGTTTTCTGCAGAGCACTCTCGGCGTGAGCAGAGTAGATAGTGCTTGCCCTATTTTAGATTAAAAAAGTTCTTTACCACTAGGTCTTGGTTTCATTCCCTCTTGCGAGGTGTCTTTATTGACTGCATTCGGAGGTTTAATTGTATTTTGGGGGTTTCTCACTTTCACCCTTGCCATCCACTGCTTTTACATCTGACCGTCAGGCATCCCATAATTCTGGTGCCTGCTGGGATAGGTGTTTAAACTAGGTGTGGCCTATAGCTGCAACCCCTTCTACCACTGCCCCAACCTTCTGTACCCCCTCAGACCTCATCTCTTACTACCTCTTTGCCTACCCCTGCCAATTTCAAGCCCACCATGGTTGACCATTCTTCCCCTTATTGGTCTCATCATTCCTCTGGGTTCCTTCTCATACTCCCTGTGACTATCCCACCACTTCTTCTCCTCCTCCCTTCATATCCCCCACTCAACACTCAAATGATAACCTAGTCATTCCCTCCATTCTTCCCATACTCCCTCCAACCTATTCTCCGTCACTTGTCTTTATCAAAACAACCACCCTTCTTTCACCACCCGTTTGCTCTCCTGCAGAACACATTGTTGGCCTCTGAAATGCCAAAACTCTCTGCAGGAGCAACTTCCCTTCTCTCCGAGCACTTTGAGTACCGTCCATCCAAATTGTCTGATGGCTGTCATCAAAACCTGCACTGACACCCTGGCAGATCTCCACACTGACTTTGCTTCCTTCATACACCCACCCATGAACTGCAAAGGTGGTGAAGTTGGTCTGGTAATTAGCAAGGACACACCATCGGCCCCTCTTCCCTCCCCCAACCTGACTTCTTTCTCCTTTGACTACATCTATGTCCCGCTTTTTGCTTCAAGCCCCTCAATATCATACTAGTCTACTGCCCACCTGGCACCCTCTTCATTGACCTCAAACTACTACCTGAAACTCCCAGCTGATGCTGCATTGCCAGGAAACCATAGTATCACAAGGCGTTTCCTAATGCTTTATAGCACAAGGAATCCTGGATCAGTATTGAGACTTCTGCTGCATCTGAGACCTTTTAAAGATTGAGTTCTATGACACCCAGTAGAAAGAATGGTGCTGACAGGCATACACCTTCTCCAGAGAAATCATTTTTATCACTATTTTTCACTACACTTGTATTTGTGACCATCACAAACCAAGGGCAGGTCTGAACCAATTCCAGTCCAGCATGGCATTTTCAACCCTACATAAGCTCAAGAGGGAAGAGCTCAGTTACTTTGAAGAGGGGGCACCATGTCTAGTTGTAAACCTCCACTCACACTTAAATCACTTTCTATAGTTTGTGAATGAAGGGCAGTGCATGATGTTAATGCACATGTACACAACCTTAAAAATGTACTGGTCGTGAAAAAGGACCAACGGAACACAGTTTAATAGATTTATTGATAAACACCCCAAGGTAGGTGGGAAACACTATATGCCCTAGAGGTTTTACCTATATCCCAATAGGGAATAGTTATACCAATGTGCTATAATGGATTACTCAAAAGGTGGTGATGTTAGTCTGGTAATTAGCAAGGATGCACCATCGTCCCTTCTCCGCTCCCTTCTTTTTCTACATGCATGTCCTATTTTAGCTTTAGGGGTGTTGTAAGCCCCCAACTCACACAGGGGTTTCCCCCCTATGTTTTCATATCTGCTGTAGTTTGTCTAGGGAACGCAAACGTGTACTAAATCGGTCAGGATGGACAGCTAAGAAATGGGATGTCAAGTTATCTAGGGACCACTGGTACTTTCTGGATTCCTTAACCTAATACTCGTCTTTGAGAAGTGCCTGTTGGCTTCCTGGTTCAGAACTTCGTATTGGGGATATAGTTCCCAGCTTGCTTCTTGTCTACACCACCCCAATATTATGTCCTCCAAATCACTTATTGGCTTCACAGCCCTAGGGATCGAGTCCCGAGCAGGCTGTCTGTTCTCTTGCTTTGGTCTGGTGTCATGAGGAGGTAGGAGCATACTGCACAAAACAATTTAAATCTAATTGTATACTTGGTTGAGTCCAAAAAGGGCTGCAAAATAAACAGAGAAACACCTAAGTAGGTTTGGTGTGAGCCAAAATGGGACTTGATAAACCAAGAGTGGACAAACATTGTCTGAGGGTGGTTCTCGCGCTCTCCGCCCAAGTTCTCACCCTAGGATCAACAGTCTGCCAAGCTCTTTTTCCCCTAATTCCTGGTTCCGCTTATCCCTGTTCTGTGGGTAAGAGTATGGTGAAAAAACTCCCTCAGGACCTACAGAGAATATCTTAGCAGCATAAAAATGGGTTACTCCATTAACAATGTTAAGATGGCAGTACATGTCAATATGAATTGGTCCCAAGTTAAGAGGCCCTAATGCACTTAGTTCAATGTCCAGTTCATGTTCTAATGCACAAAGTGCACCCATGAATGCATCCTGCTATGCATACCGACTAAGGGTGTGTCCCAGCATGCTTCTTTACTTGGCCTTGGAAGATAGTCTGTCAGAACTCACTCGCTGTTTGATGCCTTCCTACTGGTGGGGAAGACCTGTTGGATAACCCCTCTGGCCTTGGCAATCTAGTTTAGCAGGATGCAGTAATTATAACCACCCAGGGAAGGGTCGCCCTCCTTGGGATCCAGGCCAGCAAGTTCTTTCAGGGGTATGCAGTGATAAAATAGCGGAAAAATTGTTGTCTGTACAAAAAATCGTGGACCCGTTAAAGTGTACCCCATTACACCATTTAAGGGGAGTGGTGGTTGCGGGGGTGTCCCCATTTCCCTTTAAATGGTATGGGTCCGGGGGTTGCAGGGTTGTCTCCCGCATCCTTTACATGGATTGCGGCGGCAAAACCACAGCCTTTTTGCAGCGATATTTTGTGTCCACAGCCATTTTTGCTGTGATTTTTACACATGGAACCCCTTCAGGTTCACACAGTTGCAAAAGTTCCTTTTTCCTTCGATTCATTTGCAGCTGCCACAAGGATCTGGGCTAGTGCCCCCATCAAGCTATTCTCGTACTACCTCTCTATGTATTCCCTGCCTCCAGCCAGTTTCTGGGTTGAAGCTCTAACCAGTCCCCTTGCTCTTGCTTCTCCTAGAAGAGTGGCCGGTCATGCTTAACCACTTGCAGTGTTTTACCTCTCCTTTTACCTCTCCCACATGCGTCCTATTTGTCTTGGCAACCTCCTGCACGATCTCTGTGATTCACCTTGGGGCTGGCACACTCGAGGTGCGCTCGAAGAGGAACCCTGCTCTGACTGAACTCTGGGGCAAGTGGCAGGCTTCCAGTGTATACGGTACTTTGCCAAAACCTTTTCTTAGGCTGATTTTCCTGGGGTTGCTACAATAGACCTATTCCCCTTCGATTGTGGTAGCAGGGTGTATTTTGCCTCACTCCTCATGAAATACATTGCCTGATAGCTATTCCGGTGACAACCCCATGGTGGGCTAACTGGGGGGTGTGGAGGTGGGTAATGGGACACATTAGTAAGGCCCAGGGAATACTCCATAGACCACCTATGCGGGGTTGCATCACATACTTGGTAGCTCACTCTGGCCCCCACATCTCCCAAATCCTCCTCCTTGGTCTCCCCAGAGGTGACTCAGTCTAATTGATCTTTGACAATGTTTGAGATATACCCCCAGCCGGCTCCATGTTCTCGCTTTTCAGTCTGGCCTCCACTAGTTTCTAGGATGTAGCCCTCTGTAGGTTTTCAGGTTTTTCCCTAGGTCTCCGACTCCCTCCCTCCGTCTCTTAGGGGCTGGTTCTCTTGCTGGGTTTGACTCTCCCAGGGCCTGGTCCTCCCCATGAGTCAGTTTCTCTTTTCTCTTACTCTGCAAAGGATAGGGTGCCCTTCACCATACATGGCTATGGTACCTCAGATCTCTGATTTTTTGGTTTTCATACAGGCCCTGGTCTCATAGCTCTCCATTTCACATTTGCACTCCTGCTTCCTCTGCCTCTTTTATACTGCCTGGGCCAGTTGTCTATGTCCTGTCCGGCCTGGCGGTCAGTGATCCGATTGGGAGTGAGCCCTTGTAATCAGAACCCTGGAGAGCTTTAGAAAGGCTGGTGACGTTGTTTTATTCATGCCATGTGCCTTAGGGGGGTGTTCACTGAACAGTCGGTTGGTTTTTTACCCCTGGCGTGTTGCTTTCTCTGTAGGTAAGTGTTTAAACTTGGGGAATTTCTAACTTCAGCGGCCTGCATGCTTCCCTTTTCCTTGGTAATTTCGATTTGGTGTTCCCAGTGAAGTGGTAGTGCTTGATCAGTGTTTTGTATGTATACACTCTGCTGCTGAATGGGGAAAGGAAGAGGTTGTTTTCCACTGTGTTCTGGCTTCGTGGGCGGCGGAACCATTGGTGTGTAATTTAAGGGTCCGTTGTTTTTTCCTTCTCCCTGTGGCTAGTGTTTGGTGTACCTCGCCTCTAGTTTCCGAGCAACGGAGTGGATATCTGGTTTGAGTGGAGGATATTTATTTATTTATTTAAATTTTATTTGCATATGTATTCCCTGCCGCCTGACTGGGTCTTGAGAGATCTTGCGAATGTCCTAAATAAACATTGTGATCTAAGACTCCTGCACAAATTGTCAGTGGGCTTGGCAACATCAACACCTATGCGTGGGGGGATGACTTTGGGGAATGAGGAGGGTTTCTGTGAATTCCCATATGCACTATTTCTGGTTGTCTGCTAGCCATTAGCAGCCCTTCGTCCTTTTGCAGATGCCTTTTTCATGCGAGTCGCAAATGTGCGGCTGAACTAAGCCAAAATTCAAGCCTTTCCCAACATTTGATAAAACGTAGAATTTCTTCATCACAAAACACAAGTACAACTGTGATTTGAACAGATGCTCATTGGTAGGGAACTACCCACAATGCAGTTAAAGAAAGAACCTACAAATGCATGCATTTCAAATGCCAGTGCAAACCTTCAGTGTCACAGCTTGAGACGGTGCTTGCTTTGCACGGGTATTGCTTAGCTACCAGCAAGCGACATTTCCCCACATAGCCGGACCTTACGCTGCAAATACCTAACGTGCAAACACCGCTTTTCCCGCATCCTAGACCAACCCCAGGTCCAGGACTCTTCTATCATTTTCTCAAAAGTAGTTTTCAATTACCTCACCCATTTCACTTTTTATCACTGGGTCTCTCAGGGCTGTGTTTTTGAGCTGCCACGTGGTGCACTCCCGGGGTTGTGCAATGAGTCCTTGTAAGGTGAGTGTTAATGGGGCATGTATCGTGTGTTGCATGTTCTCAATTTCTACCAAATCGGTGCAGGCCACAAAGGATGTGGCTGTCAATATCAAATCTGTTCTACAGAAATATTTGTGCATCAATGAGTAGAACGTGAAATTCTGCTCTTCCTGATGGTGGAAGCTCCAGGCCTCCATCACATACAGCTCCCTCGGCATGCTCTTGATTGCCTTGAAGTTTCTGAGGTCTGCCTGGAAGGCCTGGATCGTCTTATCTGTTTGCGGGTTAAATACACAGTTGAAATCTCCCGCTTTGATTAGAGCACCCTCCTTGAACCCCAGGATAATTGGGACCATATCTCAAAGAAATTGGTCCTGGTTGTCATTCGGACCACATAACCCCACAATTGTCAATGGGAAGCCCTCTAGAGTGCTCTGCAGGGCTAAGTATCTCCCCACAGGATCCGCCCTGACAGCTCACTTTGAAGGGGATACCTCTTAACAAGATACCTACCCCTTTTCTTTTAACCACTGCGCTACTGAAGTATCCTTGTTGGAAACCCCCTGCATTTGAGCCTCTTCTCATCTTGGGAGAGCAGGTGGATTTCCTGGAGGATCGCCACATACCATCCCAACGTTCCCAGATACCCCAATGTTGTCTTGCGCTTCATTGGTGATTTGATGCCTCGGACGTTCCAAGTACCTACCCGCAGTGTTGGAGTCACCTTATCGAATTGGGCCAAGCTGATTCTGCTACTGAGACCTCTGTCGGGTGGCAAAGCCAACCCTGTCAGCCCGTCCTCCCCGTACCATTCCCACTTGAGCGCTCGTGTGCTTCCAACTAAGTGTCAAACCAACCACCAAACAAACCAAAGAAGAACAACTCTCTAGGAGTATATCGAAACCAGAATATGAAATGCTCCGGCATGGAGGCACTTCCCACTTACCCTAGATCCCTCCCCACACTACCCCCGACAGCTCCACCCCTCCCATCTCCCCCTCATAGGCACCTCCTTCCTGACAAGCTAACACCTTTCTCCAACATCAACCACTTTTCAAAAACTCTTGTTCTTTAACTTTTGGACTCCCCTCCATGATAAACAAGAACAGATTTCAAACCGCTCCGCCCACCCCATCCCCATGGGGAATCATTCAGTAACAAAGCCCTATTCAATCTAATCCGACACCCGCTTCAGGCCACCTTGTCCAAGCGGACCTCATGCTTATTAAGTCTGCCTTTGTCTTTACCTGAAGGGCGTGCAGCTGGGGCAGCTTCCTCCCTTGGACCTGGAAGAAGTCTGTGCGGTCATTTTTACTATTCCCCCTCCTCACAGTCGACCCCATCCATCAGGGCCGCTGCATCCTTTTCTTTAGTCTCGATGTACTTCTCCCTTTTTACCTCAAAGAGCAGCTTGCACGAAAATCCCAACCTGTAAGGGAGGCCTCGATAACGCAGCCAGGTCGTCAACACGTTCAGTTTCTAGGGCCTGATAGGGGCGGCTTGCAAAAAGTCCTGAAACAGCGGGACTGATCCTCAGACGTGAACCACCTTCTGCTTACGGGCTTCCCTCATTACCCATTTCTTCTGGCCTAAGAAGTGGACTCTGGGGAACAAGTCCGGACATAGGTTGATTTTGCAATGCTGTGTGTACCCTAATTGTCCGGTGTAAAACCACATCCTGGCCCTCGGGAAGGCTCATTAGGGAGCATAGCAGGGCCTCGACGTAAGCGGTTAGTTTCTGATCCTGTGCAAGTTTAGGAATGTCTCGTATTCTGATGTTATCACGCTTTCTCACCGTTCTCCTTTTTTTTTAGTGGCACTGCTAAATCTTATAAAACAGCAAACATCACCACCAAAGCCTGCATATGTGATACAAGGATAAATGAAGCCTCCTCTAACACTACAGAGCTCTTCAAAATCCTCAAGGAGCTGGAAGCCCCAGCAGCCCCATTGGCCAGCTTCCCTAAAGACCAAGCCTGGCACTCTCTAGTACAATAAGCCCTGGCTACAAAACCCACAACCTCAGAGACAAAACTGTTCACAATAAAGCTCTCCTCCCTACGACCGAATCGGACCTCCCTTTCCTTAAAGCCACCCTTACTTCCACGACCCCCCCTTTCCACTTTTCCCTGCCTCCCCGGCCGATGTGCTCACCACCATCCAACGCCTCAAAGCATCCAACTACTCAGGTGACATCTGCCCTGCCCACCAGACCCCCTTGCTCCGACTATTGCTAAATTCATCAACACATCCTTCGATGCCCACTCAGTGCCTAACTCTATTAAAGATATAACAGGGGGGTTGTCCTACCCTCTATAAATCAAAGGAGTGCACAGGATTCTTCAAGTGCACACTGGTTTTAAACCCTTTTGGATGCCCATGTAACTGGCGCAGCCTTAGTTGAAAACAACATGCTAACTACTGACAAACACATATCTCAAACTTGTAAGAATGTATCGGCTTTTATACATTTTCGCTGATGCTTTTTCCCTTTTACAAAGTATTTAAATTTTTGTGTATACATAACAGTACATAATAACCATTGTGGTAAATAAATGCATAGTTGTGTTGGAAATTCAGTGTAACATATTTACAGATGATATACGGTGTAAAACATTAACTTATATTTAAACAGTCAACTTGCTTGTGAGTAGAAGATCCCATGTGATTAGGTCCAGAAAACACAGGGTAAAAATGAAGATCGAGGAGACGTTAATAATGAGTCTCCTATGCCCGTCTATGGTCTTTAACTCTATTAAAGAAGCGTGGGTCACATTCCCGAAAAAATCCTCTATTGACCCCACCCTCCCTACCAATTACCACCGAATCCCGGCAGTGCCTTTTCTCGTGAAAATTTGTGATCGCACCACCTACTTCCAACTACAAACCATCTAGAAGCTCACAATCTACTTGGCACTCGCCAATCAGGCTGCAGTCCCAGGCACAGCACTAAATCGATCCCCTTCTCAACCTTAAGATTCAGCTCGATCAAATTCGAGACACAGGGGACCTCACCATCCTCCTCCTATTCGACATTTCCGCGGCCTTCAATCTCATTGATCAGGATATGTTATGTCACCATCTCAATGCCACCTTCAACCTCTCCACCGAAGCGGCTAACTGGATCAAATCCTTCTCGAGTGAACTATCCTCCAGAGTCTTCATGGGGGCTGAAGCAACCGACCCCATTCCGTCTCCTATGGTGTGCCACAGGGATTCTGTTTCTCGCCTACACTGTATAATATGTACACAAACCTCTCTTCGGACAGTCTAAATATCCCATATCGCATACACTAACTTTGCTGTTGATACGCAGGTCTTCCTGAAACTCACCTGCAACCATGAATTGGAATATCAACCAGATCTACAGCATTATTCAGGGCTGAATAGCTAACCACCATCTATGCCAGAATGATGACAAAACGGAGCTCCAAATTGTAGGTTCCCCACACATCTTAATCACCTTGACCCTGCATTCACTTCCTTTTGTATTGACAGGAACACCCCCGTATTGACTCTGGTCAAAACGCTGGTAGTCTAATCTCGACTCTGAGCTAAACATGCACAAACATATAAAGTCTATCGCTTCATCTGCAGCTTATTCCACCAAACTCATAAACGTCTCCAGGAAATTCCTCACCCCCTACAACCGTCTCACACTGGCCAGGGCCATCATTGGCAGAAAGTATGGCTACTGCAAAGCCATCCTTGCAGGAACCTCCACCAAAAAACATAAATAAACTACATCTGATCCAAAACAACGTGCTCTAGGCAGTCTGGGGTTTGAAACGTCAAGCTTCACTGCCATTGCCCCCATTCTCTGGAACACACTTCCCCCTCTGTACCCAAGAAGAAATTTCCTGTATGAGCTTCTGCAAAAAGTAGAAACTGCACTGTTTAACAAATATGCTTAATTCCTTTTACCTCACTCTACTATGAAATTCCTCCTTGTGTTCTCTTTGTCTCCTCGCTGTTACAATGTCTGTAATTATAACTTTAATGTCTGTGACCACAATGTAACCTCACTGTCATAATGCATTTACTGTAATGTAAACCACCCCTAGCGCTGTGATACCTCCGAGTCTGTGTGCTGTCAACAAATTAAATAAATAAAATACCCTTCCCTCCTTCATTTGTTATAATTTCAATTGTTTATCCTGTGAACTTTGTATAGCTTTTTTCAAACTTTATCACTACACATGGGACTCCAAAATACTTATACGAAAATATATAAATCCAAATTTCATAATGTTTTCTGAGACATATGCTTTTCTTTCTTCTCCTTTGAACAATGTATCATAAAACCACAATACATTTAATAATACAAATTTCAATTTTCGTGCAATTAATGTGCTTTGTGTACATCAAATAGTACATTTGAATGTTTTGGCTTGCAACCACAAGCTTAAACAGGGAGTGTGATATTTATCAATTCTTGACTTTAACAATTCAAAAATGAGGTGTGTATTTGTTTTTCAGTTAAAGTTTTGAAAACAACTCATGGATTGCTAAAAACAATGTTGACACCAGAGCGTTTTGGTGCTTTACAACAAGATCTGTTCAAACTTTTAATGATTGCTATCACTCCTTAAATGGTGTGTTGAAACCCCTCGGCTGCCAATGAACACCAAAGCTCTTGTGTTTGTAGTGGTGCAAACCTACATGGGAAGAAAATGTAGTTATATGTCTCAATCTTTATCTAATGGGATTTGATTTTAAATCACTGTCGGGTCAGGTTTCTAAAAAAAGTGTTTGGCTGCCTGGGTGTCAGCGAGGAGATCATGCAGCGTGTGGGTCAGATGCCTTTCCCTCTTAGCCTAATTGAGTAGGCACATGTCCATGCAGATGCGTACCTGGTCTGTTGTTTTCTCCTTATGTACTAGGATACTCAGTGTGGGGCCTCTGGCCTTTTCAGTAATGCCTCCATCCTCTATTTTTCACAGCTGTTCTTCGACATGACCACACAGGTGGAATGACACTCCTCTGTGCTTTAAGCAATGGGTTGTATGTGTCAATGATGTGCAGCTGTACTTCATGTGAGCGAATGCAAGCAATCCCCTCGAACAGTTCTGCAAATTATTCTAAGAGCTCTTCTAACCCACCTTCATCGCCATTTGGTAGGTCCTAACTTTGGAGACTCTGCCTAAGTCTCAGAGGAGCTGCCCTGAGATTGCTGGTGAAGCCCTCTGGCTGTCTGGGATAATCAGTAGTCGTCCTGGTTGATGACCCTGTGCAGGAGTATAGCACTGGGGAAGGCCTCAGTGTTTGTTGCTATCATAGTCTCTACACCTGTGGGTGCAGGCACCTCTCTGTATTTCGAGTGGTGATGCTGCCTTGACATCGCTGCCTGATGACGTGCATGTTTGTGTGTCACCATGCGAGTGCGAGCATAGATCACCTCCTGCACATATACTCAGTGACAATGCTGCCCTGCCTTTGCTACACACATACACACACACACCCCGAGACACACACACCCCGAGACACACACACGCACACACCCCGTGACACACTCAAACATACACGCGTGTTGTCGCTCAATTGGGAGAGCCAGCAGGGAGACATGCTGAAGCCAGGCCGTGCATGGGGCCTGGTAACACGCAGCACCAGCAGCGCGTCCTGGTAACACGCAGTGCCAGCAGTGCATACACAGACATGACACCCCTGTTGGTCATCGGGCAAACTGCCGGGCTTCCAGCGGGACGGGTGCTTTATTCAGAATGCCTCAAATCACCGTTCATGCAGGACGTGAGGCGGATATAACATTCCTCCTTTATCCCAATTAACAAAAACATATTGCAAACATTGTACTTCTATACATTTGTTCCTGTGTTATGTAGTCCAGCACAGGTACCTGCCTCCTCCTTACATGTAAAACACACATAGTCTTTTCCCTTTTCACCACTCAGACTTTTAGTTGTATTTGCTGGGCTTTGTCCGAGGCATTGCCTCTGATCCAACTCCCCCTTCCTGCTCACCTTCAGTTTGTGGGTATGCCTCCTCTCTATCCCAACTGCTCACTTCTGTCACTTGCTTGGGTCACGTCCTCCTCCACTCTCTGCCTTGGGGCATGCCGTGCAGGGCACCCATCTTCTCTCTGCTGTCTTTTGTCTGTCCATAACTCCTCTGGTACTCTTTTGAACCAGGAGGCATTTCTGGCAATTGTCTCATCCCCTCTGCTTGCTGTCACCATTGTCCCTTCCGTCCAGATGATTCTCCATGGTGTCCATAGTCGTAGCGGGTTTCCAGATTTTTCTGTGTGGGGTTGCGTAGCACAAGCACTTGGTCGTCCACCATGTGCTTGGATTCCTTTGCATTACTTCTGTGGCTCATGTGCCTGTTTTCTGCTACCCTCTTGGCTTGCGCGCGCTCGTTGTCAAGGTCATCCACACTCATGTCGGGGTGATGTGGTATCAATGAGTTTACCATTTTACCATCGTCCTGTACATGAGGTCTGCAGGGGTACGTTTGTGGAGCTGTGAGGTGTTACTCTGTAGTTCTGCAGGAACTGGTACAGGTCAACTCGCCACAGGCTGTTTTGAGCTCTGGAGATTCACAATACTTTGTTGATTGTTCTCATAAATCTCTCTAGGTCTCCATTCGCTTGCGGCCACCTCGGTGTGATGTGGTGGTACTGAATGTGTAGGTCGTCCAAATATCTCCTTATGTCCACTACCTGGAATGGTGGTCCATTGTCACTATTAATGTATTTGGGCAGTCCGTGTGTGGCAGACATTTTCTCGAGTGCTGGGATTACAGTTTCTGCCGCTGTTGAGGCTATTCTCTCCACCTATGGGTATCGCGAATAGTCATTGGTAGCCACCAGCAAGTAAGTTCCCTGCTGTACTGTGCAAAAGTCAATGCTAATGGCTTCCCATCTTGATTGTCCACGCTCTGTTGACCAGATTGGTTCCGGGATTGGTGGTGCTCCCGTTATTTGGCATAGGTGGCAGGACGGGATTCTCTCTTTGACTTTGGCGTCAAAGTAGGGAAGCCACGCCCGTTGTCTTATTCTGGCCTTTGTTCAGACCATTCCTTGATGTCCCTCGGGGGCAAGTGTTATGATCCTGTCTTGTAGGTCGATGGAAATCACAATGCGTGCCCCCCCTTAGGATCAGTCCCTCGCAGGCAATGGACAGCTACTGCCGTACTGGTTACATTCCAGTGAGAAAGTCCTTGGCTGTAGGGGTGCGGTTGTGTACATACCGGAGGAACGATGTCCAATCTCCTGCCAGTATTGTGTTTTTCACGATGTCCCAGCATGGGTCGTTCTGTGTAGCCTCCACAATATCGGCAATGCTGACTTCCATGGGCTTCGTGGTATTGAGGATCTGGCAGATGTGTTCTTCCACTTCTCAGAGGGTTGTGGCTCTTGGGTGCCTGGACAGGAAGTCTGCCGGGTTGCCTGTCCCTGCCCGGTATGCCAGGTCAAACTCCTATTAATGGAGGTGTGGCCGGAGGGTGTGCTGAAGAGCCAGTGAAGATTGGAATCAGGGGCTTGTGTTCGGTGTAGGTGTTGCATTTACGACCATAAAGGTACATGTGAAAATGTCTGCAGCCCCACAGAACCACTATGGCCTCTTTCTCGATGTGGGTATACTGTTATTGGGTCGGCGTGAGTGCCCGGGAGGCATATGCAATTTCTTGCCTCACCCGTCTGTGATTTTTGGACCAGAATTGCCCCCAGTCCCACAGTGCTTGCATCTACGTAGAGTTCAGTTTGTTAGGGCCTGGGTCATAGTATACCATGGCTGTGTCCGATAACAGTAATGCCTTTATTTTTCTAAGGCTTCGGTTTTGGGTCTCTAATCCTATTTGATGTTCGCTCTGGTGAGTTCTATGAGTGGTTCTGACATAGTTTCGAGGTTGGGGATAAACCTGCCACAGTAGGTGGCCATGCCCAAGAAGCTGCATACCACCGTGGGGTTAGTTGGTGGGGAGGCTTCTTTTATGTCTGCCACTTTCTGGGGGTTATGTTATTTTGCATTTATATAGCGCCTTATGTACCATTGGTATGATCTCAAGGTGCTGGTAGGTTGAACGCCCTTGGGAACCAAAGTTCAAGTCAGTAGAGAGAGAGAGAGAGAGAGAGAGGGAGAGAGAGAGAGAGAGAGTTATAAGGTGCGTGTGAACACCGATATGTGTGCAGCATGTGTGGCATTCATGTGATAGCTGCTTCTTAGCGGTAGATGCGGTGGTTGGGAGATCAAGAGTATGTGTTCGTTCTGGCAGGTTGTTATCCAGACCGATTCTGGCTGCGTTGGGCCTGAGGAGAACGCCTAGGCTGGAGGATGCGTAACCAGCTGTGTTTAGTTAGGATGATGGGCAATATGAGGCAAGTGATGGTATGAGAACAGCTATACCGAATGGTGTCATAGTATCGCTGTGTTCTAGTTGAGTGGTGGTGTAAAGAAGAGAGTAAGCATGGAGATGTGATATGGTGGTTTACCTTAGGTAGTTGAGATCGAGCACACTCCATTAGTTCCATGCACTCTGACCGTTTCACGCACTCTGACCGTTCCATGCACTCTGACCGTTTCACGCACTCTGACCGTTTCACGCACTCTGACCGTTTCACGCACTCTGACCGTTTCACGCACTCCAAACCGTTTCACGCACTCCAAACCGTTTCACGCACTCCAAACCATTTCACGCACTCCAAACTGTTTCATGCACTCCAAACCGTTTCATGCACTCCAAACCGTTCTATGCAAAGGGTCAGCAGATGCTCCTTCTTTGTTCAAGACGTACCCAAAGAATGTTATTTCATTCTTTAGGAACTCACACTTGTTCCTCTCTGTCGCTGGCATGAATGAGAATGTCGTTGCTGACGTTTAGTACCCCTGAGATACCCTGGATCACCTCTTGTATCACTTGCTGAAAAACCTCAGCCACCAATGAAATTCCGAAACGGAGCCTCTTGTACCGCCTTAGGCCCAGGTGGGTCGAGAAAGTCGTTATGTATCTCGAGTCGCGATGCAGCTTCAGTTGATTGTCCTGTTTTGAGAATACTTTCGACCCTCTGAGGTCTGTGATTATTTCGTCCATGGTGGGGATGAGGTGTTTTTATAGCTGTGTTCGGTAGGCCATGTCTATACACATTCAAACTTTTCCTGGTTGCTTGGGCTTTTTTGTGATGACCATCGGGGACATCCATGCCGTTGGCCCCGACACTTGTTCGATTATGCCTGTTTTTCCAAGTTCCTGTAGTTCCTTTGCTACTGGGTCCCTTGTGTGAAATGGAGTTTTTTTTGTGGGGTACTGCCCGGGGTTGAACTCTAGGGTCGATATTTAGCTTTATTAGCTGGAGGATACTTGGGTGCTTGGCGAGTAGGCTTGCGATGTCTGTAGAGTCTGTGATATCACAGATGAAGCTAATGAGACCCAGTTCCTCAGCTGATTCCCAACTGAGTAGGCAATCGATGCCTGCATTGACTACATAGATTTTTGAATTGATCGTCTTTTCACCTCTACTCAGCATAGTTTTGAAACGCCCTACCACAGGAAGTGGCATCTTGCTGTAGGCAAATAGGAGGGTCGCAGTGTGTTTGAAGTCTAGCTGGGGTTGTAATGTCTGGAACACGTTTGTTGGCATGACGTTCACGATGCTCCTGTATCGATCGCCATCATGGTTTTCTCTCCTTGTACGTTCATGAGACACTTGAGTCGTCTCTTCTTCTTTTTTGGGTTCATGCCTCCCTGCTCCAGTGCGGATATTAGGTGGATTTTTCCTTTCCTTCTCGTGCGCCCTGCTTCTGATGCCATTGCTGCTTCCTCACGTTTAATCCCCGGATTCATCCGTCAATGAGTTGTCACTGGTCACTACCAGGCACTTGTCCGCTTTCTTTTGCTTCTTGGCAAGGGATTTTGGCAGCTTCTGTTGCGTGCGTTGGGGCTGGCTCACAGATCTGCAATCACATGCATACTGGTCTTTCCTGCCACATGCTCTGCATGTGGTTCCTTGTCCTGGCCAGTTTCTTCTTCCATGTCGCTCTCCTCCACACCATTTGCACTTGGTTGGCCCAGGTATTCTGGGCTGCCACTTTGGGGAGTTGTATGCTTCGCCACTGTCGTCCCTTGTGGATTGGTGGTTTGTGATCTGCGCAATGGCAGCTGTCGGTGTCAGTTGTAACTTCTGCAGGGTGGTGCCCATTTGTGCTGCTCTTGCGTGAGATAGCTTTCTTTTGTGGCCATATTTTAGTATTTTCGCTAGGGTGATTCCTTTCTCACTCAATACCGTTTTGCATAGCTTCTCTGAACACATTCCGTTAATTATCTGGCACCTGATTTCCTTTTCGATGTCGTTGAATCCGCAGGATAGTGCCAGTCGTCTGAGCCTTGTGTGGTAGGCAGCAAGCCTTTCCTCTTCCGTTTGTACCGTGGTGCAGCAGTTGAAGGTTTCGAAATCAGGATTTTGTTGTGGCATGAAATGCGCCATTAGAGCATATTTTGTTGTTGATATACATCTGCACCATTGCCCAGTGCCAATGAATTAAAAATGTGTAACATGTCATTACCAGTTTGACAATTGTCCAAAAAAGAAAAGAGTGGGCACTACGTTGTTAATGTTGAAATAATCTGTACTTGATAAGGTATTTGGTCCTGTCACCAGATACCTCCCCGTTGCTTAGGGAGGTGAGAAATTATAATATGCTGTTGACTGGTTGATTTTCACCAGTCTGCTGGAAGGACCTGTGTGGGTATCCCACTAAACTTTTTTTTTTTATAGTATTTAGTATTTCCCAAAGCTTGTTGAAAAAGTACTCATTAATTCAATTGATTGTAGTGTAGATATGTTTATTTATCAATTTGCATCTTTCTGAGGCCATTAGCAAACGTTATATCGTCCAATGCATTTCGGTCTGTACTAGACCACCTTCAGGGACTAATGGTAATGAAAAAAATAAAAATGAAATTAAATATTAGCTGAAGTACTTTTATAACTATACATTCACAAATAAACCAACTATTCCAATTATCCAATTCCCCTCCACTTTTTTAAATGCAAATTGGTTACTATCTAGATCGCCAGGATATAAAGGAAGCCACATAGAGGACAGACAACAGCAGATGTAAATTAGCACGCTCAAGTGGAGAGGAATTGGATAATTTTCCAACAAGGAAGTAAAATAAACAAGGTCAAAGATTATAAGCAACGTTTTACACAGGTACTGTTTTCCAACATGTTTAGGATTGCTGACTTTAAGCAAAATTTATAATATAGGATTGGTTTTGTGTTTGCTGCTCTGTAGTGCTGTGCTTCTTGTGTAGTGTGGGCTGAGGGAACGTTTTCTTTCCCTCTGCGACGTGTGGAGGGATGTATCCCCCCGGGTTTCCAAAAATGGTTCATTGTAGAATCATGTGGCACTGATCGACATTATGATTAGCTGTGCGTGTGTTCTAAATACGCATCCTCGTTGCCAATGTTGTCTCCTGCTGGGAGAGCCAGCGGGAAGATATGTGCATTGAGCCTGGTAACATGCAGCACCAGCAGCGCGTACAGAGACACAACACTCCTGTTGCTCGTTGGGCCCCGAACTGCCAGGCTTCCGGCAGGGCAGGTGCTTTATTCAGAACGCAAACATCCATTTCAAACACATGTGCACACTATCTAAAAAGCGCGCTCCCTTCCCTCAACTTTCAACCCTCACCTTCTAAACAGCCCGACCAAGAAGGTGGCATGAGGGAACACTGCGCTTGTGAGTACATCCTCTTGCCACTCCCCAACTTCCTCTGCCATTATATCTAGTGCGTATACAAGAGCCAAAACTGTTGCTTGGTCTAATGCATACCACCCAAAAAGCCCAATAAAGCTCAAAATCGACAGATTGGGATTTTATGTAGACTCGTTGTGTGTGACAATTAGTCAAGCCAATTGAACTCACTGTAACCAAGCACAAGACGTAATCGAGGTTTTTACCTTTGGTGCAAACAGATCTCTACAGTTGATGCATTAACACACCACCAGCAATGAGTACAATTACATGCTAATAGCTGTTGGCTGAAAAGCCAAAACTGGCTAAAAGTTCGCCGATTTGCTGCTTTTATGGTCTCTTGACAAGAATTTCCTTCATATAATTAGGTGATTTCTCATTGTGGCAAAGTAAATGTACCAACATTTTTAAAACTTTGCAAAAGTAGTAAAAGAAACGGATAAATCTATGCGCGTTTCATGCTCAATTTTGCAATTTTGGAGTAAATCAATATCTGCATGCATACAACAACTCCACATTTTATCCAAGATCTACAAGCAATAAGGAAGTGTTGGTTGAAGCTTACACAAACAATTAACACTGATGTTCTTATGTTGCTTCTTGCATCGTTGACGGAAGTCTGAGAATATCTTTTTCACTGAAGCAAGAGTCTCGGAGGACATGATAGAAATTGTATAGGTACTTTAAATTGCTCAGAATGAGTTAAACAGTGCTATCCCCATGTAATTGGCACATAACACCAACAGCCAGGTTTGAATCTTGGAAATGAGGAAAAGTGTGAACATTATAATAAAACTGGAACATGCCTTTCCTCCATGGAAACTCCAGATTCTCCTTTTACAGTCATGGTTCCTGATAACATTTAGCTGAGGCATGACATTAATCATGAAACGTAAAGGAACTCAACATTTCTGTAATTATAACTGGTTTAAGAAACAGACATGTTTTTCTGGCAATAGAATGCTGAATGTCAAGCACAAAAGGACAGATGAGAGTTGGTGGGGAAAGGGTGGAGACCGCTTTGAAGGCGGGAGAGGTTGGTGGAGATGGGCGGCTAGAAAGTAAAAGAGGCAGTGATGGGCGGAAGAGTAAGAATTTGCATGCTAAGAAAAAATGCTGAAGAAGAGTTTGGAAAATAAATCTATGGGCATTCCAACCGCACACTAGAAGGACTAAAAAAAAAAAAGTGGAATCTTAGTTCCCTTAAGTTCACGCTGTGTTCTAAACCAAAAGTAACAGACTGACAACATGGAACCAGTCAGTGCTGAAATTTATATGAAATTAAGGTATGCATAGCACTATAGTATCAAAACAAAAACTGCCTTTCATTGTCAATGGCTGGCAAGTAGACCCCTATCGTGTGTGACAAAATGACAAGTGCACTGCAGGAGAAAAGGGATGAGTAGTGGCTAAACCACCCACTCTCCCCCACGCTACTACTAAACCAACAGTGATCCCAATCATGGAGGTGAAATGGGCCAGCCAGACCGGTATATCTCCTTCGCACTTTGTGTAAGCGCAGTCTGAGGGCAGGCTATATCTTAAGGTGGGGTGAGAGCTGATGGCAGCAAGGCAAACAGCTTAGTATAATGGATCCAAAATAAAATGTCCAATTGAGGTTCTTGTCGCAGATGGACTTAAGAATGCACCAACACGGGGGCGCGGTTGCACAATATGGCAGATTAGACCTCTGTCTAGCTCTGCTGCTACAGTGGAAAAACTAGGCTGCGGAAGCCTCCAGACTACAGCGTTCAAGGCCATACGGGCAGGATTGGGTGTCAGAATAGCATGGAAGAAGCGGGAGCGCCACCGACATGAGCACTAACGCGGCTGAAGGGAGGGATTCTCTTTCCCAAAAGAAAGACACTGGCACGGTCAAGTATCTGGAGGATAGCTCAGGGGCAACACACTCGCATTGTAAGCAAGACGACGCGCAGCAACACAGGTTTGATTTCGGGTCCGCGCTTAGAATCCTCAGGGTATTAAGCGCGTTATAAATAACCATGACAATGAAGATTACCCCTGCTATCTGCGCAGGGAGTATTCATTCTATTAAAGACTAGGAGGCGAGCATTATGCTTCAACTTCTTTAATTTACCACGCTTCGGCAGTTTCAACAAACTCAAAACCATAACAAAACACTGAAAACCGTCTGAACAGACTTTTCTTCTTTTGAACTACAATCCCCATAGTCTCTGTAGTCCATATCCTTCCATGGTCAGTTTATGACCATATCCTGTCCCTGAGCTCCTCCTCTCTTTTACTCGCTCTGAAAGTCACACTGAGAACTCCACTCTAAGTCCTGCAACTGGCAACGACTTGAACTGATCCAAACGAATGTCGAACTTCCTCGACCCAGGCGACTACTTCTGCTAGTCCCTTACTTCAATTGTTCTTCTGCTCCTCTCCTAGGAATAATAGAAAGCAGAAAAATCAGGGTGGTGTACAATGTATTGCAGATACCAATCATATTATCACATACGATCATCCTATATTCTATTCAGTACATAGCTTTGGGTGGGAATTTAATGCTCGCCTGCTAGTCTTTAATATTATTAATACTCCCTGCGCAGATAGCAGGGGTAATCTTCATTCTATGACAAGACTGGAGGCGAGCATTATGCTTGTTCAAAGCTCCCAAACACTGTTACTGCTAAATTCTCGGTCGGCTTAAAATAGAATTCTTTAAATGTTCGATCGATCATTCGACCAATCTTCTGCTATCATAATATCTCTAAAAGACACTCCTGCTCTAAAAGCTTTTGATGCCATAGCTCCGCACACTGAGTGCGCTCCGTACTTTCCCACATCAGTGCCTGCAGCCTGCATGTCTTCCTTAACCCATCTGGCGATAGTCGTGGTGGCTACTCCTTTAAAAGGCTTCCTGTGTGCTATAAGCAATTGCTGAACATTCGCTGCTCTAAATTCTGCAGTCCTGCTTTCGTACTCTTTTACACAGCTCGCTACACACCATTTAGGTCTACTCGGGAAATATGGGTAGTGCACTGAGGATGTCCCCCTGACTTAGTTCTACCCACTATTGTAAAAGTTACGCCCTCTGGACTGAAGAACTTTCTTTCTATATCTAGGGCCTTCACGTCTGACACGCGTTTACAGGAAACTAGACACAATAGCATTGCTAACTTTCCTGATAGCTGTTTCAGCGATAAATATCTGTTCCCCAGCCAACTTTCCAACAGCTTAAGAACTGACAGTACGTCCTAGACTGCCTTATAATGAGGCTCTGAGGGAACTTTAAATTTGGCTCCTCTAAGAAGCCGAACTACTGCCGGGTGCTCCCCTGCTGGCACACTCTCGATAGGGAGGTGTCCTGCTGATATGGTGGACCTGTACACTCCTATGGTGCAGAACGCCCTGCCCCCTTGTAGCAATTGGGCTACAAAATTCAAAATCATCACTACAGGTGCAGAAATGGGATGAACACCTCTGCACCAGCTAGTCCATTTGGCCCAAGCTGCGTCGTAGCTCCTTCTCATGGACGGGGCCCAGGATTCCGCAATGAGCTGCGCAGCCTGCACCGAAATGCCTGGCAACGCCCAACATCTCCTGATATCCTGCACGCGATGAGCGGGAGAGTCCCCCTCACTCTCAGAGGATGATATGACCCAACTGGGTCCGTGAGCAAGTGCTCTCCTTCCGGAAGAATCCTCGGGTATTCCACGACTAGCTCCATGAGCGTCGGAAACCATACTTGTGACTTCCAGCACGGAGCTACTACTAGGAACTCCGCTGCTTCCCTCCAACACTTCGCTAAAACCCTGCTCAGTATCACGAATGGGGGAAATGCATAATGCGGACCTCCGCTCCATTCTTGCAGGAACGCGTCTGTCCCTTGAGCGTCTGTCCCTCAGTGAAGGAACTCGGTCCTTGGCAATCAAGCGCCCCTGTCAGAAGTAGCAGGACGGAATGGCCACAGACTTTACTAAAAGGTGAGCCAACTGGGACAGTGCACCTATAGGGAGTAAATCATGGGGGGGGGCGGAAGGGCGCAAGGTCGCAGCTAGCATCACTCAACGCTCCCATTGGTATTTGAGCAGGTGCGTGACCCTGAGAAGCTTCTACCGCAGTCACTGGTGTCCAAGGCAAGCACATCCCCAGGACGCTTTTCACCCCTGGGAGGGCTACAACCATGCCCCAATTCCCCCGCAGTGACAAGGTAAGCGTAACAGTTGAGGGATGTATGGAGAGATGCACCCCAGGGTAAGTTGCATCTCCTTCTCAAATGTGCACCCGTCCTTTTCAAGGATTGATTAAAACTTTCTTCCGAGTACTATGGTGGGCAGGGTGACCTCAGCCAGATTTCTTCTGATGGGTATCTCAGATCTTGTCCCCTTATTAGTCGCTATATGGTGAGCAGAGATCCAGCAGAGAGATGGTTGGAGGCTGAATGCTTACTATTTAAAAGATGTGAAGATAGCGAAGGCCCTCATGGAGGAATCTGAGGCCTCTTTTCAGAACAAATCTGGGACGGTGCAGATCTGCTCCACGCTCTGGGAGGCTTACAAAGCAGTGTTAAGCGGAAGGGCGATGCAGTTAGTGAGACAGCATCTCAGGACTTGCGCGCAGCCGTTGGATCAGTTGGAGAGGGAAGTAGAGGCAGCCGAGGAACAACACGTGCGGCACACCACAGATGCAACAAAAAGGGCCCTAACTAGTGCACAGCATCATTATAGAATGATGGCGCGGGAGGATGATACGGCGTCCCATTTGGATAACCAGGTAAGGGTCTTTGATGTGAGAGACGAGTGCAGTAGGCTGCTGATGGGGTTGGAGAGGAGGGGCGAAGGGCAAGCTGGGTGATGGTGATCAGATGGGAAAATGAGACAGTTTTCACCAAAAGTAAAGACATAGCTGAGGCATTTCCGTCATACTATGCAGAATTATATGGGGCCCTGATAATCGAAGCTGTTGCTAGAATTGTGCACTACGTAAGGGGGACGGGACTACCACGGAGGAGTCAGGAGCAGAGGGAAAGGCTGGAGTTGGACCCAACGGGGGAGGAAGTCCAAGCAGCAATTAACCAACTCCAATCTGGGAAATTCCAAGGCCCAAATGGATTCCTTGTGGTATTTCTTTAACTAGTGGGGCAGGTCCAGCAGAGGAGATGAGGGCCATGTTTCTGGAATGTCGAGAAGGGGGCATACTGCCGGAAGATTTACGACAGGCAATGATTGTAGTTATACACATAAAAGGGAGGCTGCCAGAACAATGCAGCCCGTACCATCCAAGCTCCCTGATTAATGGAGAGGCAAAAATTACTTGCAAAATTCTTAGCCAATAAATTGTTACCAATCATTAGGGCTTTAATCCACCCCGATCAATGGGGGTTTGTTACGGGTAGGGCCACCAGGCTGAATCTTGGACAATTACATAATGGGCTGAGTGGGCCTCCTCCCTTGAGGGACCACACGCAGTCATGGCAATAGACTTGGAGAAAGCATTTTACTCTGTGGGGTGGGAATATCTCTGGGCGGTAGTGGAGGGATTTGGCTTCAGGCCCAGATTTGTAAATTGCGGTAAACTACTGTACACCAGACTGGGAGCCAGGGTTACAGTAAATGGATGTGCCACTGGGTGACCCTTCCAATCTCACTGGTGGGAAGGTCAAATTTATGTGAAATGTTGGCTTTTCCTCATCTCCTTTATGTTCTCCAGAACACTCTGGTGAAGGTGTCGGCGGGGGTGTTCCGAACCACAGAGAAACTGCAGAGGGAGATTATATGGGGAAAAAGAAACAGCGAATTTCACTGAAAACGTTAAGCAGGTCAGTTTGGGACAGCGGGCTGGAGATCCTAAATATGCAACATTGTTATTTGGCCTCCTAGCTCATTGCAATAAATGAGTGACTGTTCGGCGGGGAAGTGTGGGAGGAGGCATGCTGCATGTTGAGACGGAAGTGAGGAGGATGGGATCTAGGCCACCATTGTAGGTACTGTACGGTTGGGAGGGGGGGCACCATGTGGGATCCCACTACCAGGGGCCTGTGCACTTGCATACTGCCATTCTCCGAGTTATGGGATGCAGTGGAGTTGTGAACAGGAAGGCTCCCATTTGGGTGAATGTAGCTTTGCTAGAGGTACACAAACTGGGTATGTAGAAGAGATGGCAGGACTGGGGAATCCGGAAGATGGTGGATAGGCACACATACGCTAGGCTGCATCACGCCATAGGCCCAGGAGATGGAGGAGACCTAGGATGTCCCTGAGAGGTCCCCGATTGAGGCTAACCTTTTGGAAGAGGAGATCAAGGGGGAGGCAATATTGCAACTATACCAGGTGATAAGCCCTTGTTGAAACTAAGGGAGAGGTGGGAGGGGGACCTGGGTGCCCTGGAGGAGGAGGATTGGGCGAAAGCGGTGCTATCACAGAGGGAAGCAAGCATAACAATGTGACGAAGTCTGATACAGTACAAGCTTCTGCATAGGGTATACTACTGCAGGATCTGCCGCCATCAAATGGGTAGGGCAAACGATCCCCAATGTTTGAAATGTAGAGTGGGGGTGGGCTCTCTATTTCACATGTTATGCGAGTGTCCCAAAGTGCAATTATTTTGGGAGCAGATAAGGGGCCTCCTATCCAGGGTGGTTAGCAAACCGGTACTGGCATGCCCTAAGGTGACACACTTACATGTTTGTGGGGGGGGCACAGGGTTCAACAGTAGGGAAACGTGTTTGATCACAACGGCTATGATGATGTGTGAGAAAACCTTGGCAGTAGATTGGGGTAATGCGACCCCAGGCAGCATACATAAATGGGTGGAGGGGATGGAACACTGTGCAGAATTGGAGAAAACATTGTAGAGAGACAGAGGATGTCCCCAAAATTCAAAAGAGATTGGGCCAGGTGGATCAAAGCGAGCTGAGCAGCAGTGCCAGGGGAGTTTTCTGGGGAAGGGGAGGTGTAAGTGCCCGCAGGATATGGAGTATGAAGTTGTAGGGGAGAGTGTTATTGGAGAGTGGGGGATTCAAGTGGGAGGAGGAATTGGGTTTATTTGGGGCGGCTTAATGGAGAAATGTTTTGTTAGTATTGTTAATATTGTTCACTATTATACACATGATGAAAAACAATAAAAACATGTTTATAAAAAAGACTACACCAACGCCCAGAGATAGTTAAAGATTTTTTTATAGAATTATTTTTGTAATGGCTCTAAAGGCTGTCCCTCACACTCTTGTGTTGAAGAATAAAAGAAAAAACCTAGCCCAGGTGTCCTTATTTCACTAGGTTAGTTTCTAGTGCTCATTTACCCCTCCTTTAAGTATCTGAATTATTTCTTCGTTATCAGAGAGGGCTTAAAGGCAATCGCCTTATCTATCTAGACACTCTCTGGGACTTCCCAAGCTTGAACCTACACTATCCAACGGTTAGTTCTACAGGGTTGTGGGGATTTGTGCCTTCCAGACATTATGCCCCAATCCATTTACTTTCTTTCATGCCCTGATGTTCCTCTCCCTGTTTCTAACTGCTGTTCTACCCTTCTCCTGCTATTCTCCTCCCCCCGACTACACCCACCTTCACTCTCTTCCAATATCTTCCTCCTCTCTCCTTCCAATGTCTCTTTCTCTACACTCTACCACCACCTGCCCTTGTTACTCCATCCTTTTTATTCTCCCTGCTACTCTTGCTTCCCCACTATGCTACTACCCTCCACTACTACTCTGCACACTCCAATCCGCTACTACTCTACCCTCTCCTCTCTAATATTACTTTCCCCACTCAATTTCTACTCTCCCCTCTGCTACTACCCTACCCTCAAAATTTCTACTCTACACTCTGCTATACTTGCCCCTCTCCACTTCTATTCTCCCCTTTCTATGCTACTACTACTTTCTCCTTGCCACTCCGCTACTGCTCTTCACTCTGCTACTACCCACCCCTCTCTACTCCCCCCTCTCCATTCCATTACTCTTCTCCTGTCCACCACTACTCTCCTCTCTTGAATACTACAAGTCCACCCCTCTTTATACTCATTCTCCCCCCTTCCACTCATTCGCCCTCCTTCCACTCCCTCAGTCACCTTTCCACTCACTCTCTCTGAATTTGCGAGCACTCTTTCACCCACCTTACATGCATACTCACAACACTGTGCCACTTGGTCTCACCAACCAATACCTTACCTCCTCTGTAAACCGCCCCACGCTCCAATCCACCATTTTTCCTCCTTGTGGTCAAATGTTGTGCTACTCTGGCCTCACTGGAACAACCCACACCTTCCTGTTTTCCTTCTTTTCCTCACCCTCCTTCTGCCATTGTTCTTCTTCTCTTGGCCAAACTTGTCATGTCTTCCCCACCTGGGGGGTTTTACATTTTTTACAGAATACATAAAGGGGCTAGGCCCTGCCCCTTTTTACCAATTGGGTCTGCCATTCCAGAACAATGGTGGTCCGTCTTAGAAAGTGTTCCAGTACATATATGAGGGCCATGCTGTGGCAAAGTCCATGATAAGTATGGGACTGTCTGGTTTTGTGAAGAAGACGCTCTGTTGCAAGTTCATAATAGTCTGTTTTGGGGAGCCATGCCACAGCTGCTGGAGCATGGTATGCACTGTTTTTAGCCGGTGGTGCACAGCGTTCCTGGCAGCTGTATAGGTTCTTGGCTGCTCTGCTTAGTGGTCCTCTTTCAGTGGTCAGAGTGATCTGATGACTGGAGTAGTCTGCTTGCAGGCTCCGGTGGACTGTTGTGTGCCCAGACCTTTTCTGTATGATGTTTTTGCCTGAAAGGAATAGAGGCAAACTGGCCAGCATTGTGTTCAAAGGGCATGGGGTGATAGAGAGCGGTACTGTTCAAATATAAGCAGGCACATAAAGAGTGGATAGGAACTGGGGCCTTACCAGTTGCCACCTTCTCTCCTTCTGGGATAGGAATGGCTCTGGCTTCCACCCTGGTAGGCCTCCCATCCCAAGCTGAGATGAGTCCCCACCCATGCTTGACTAGGTTAGATTACTGACCTTGTCACCTTCTATACAAAATAGACGTTTCTTTTTTAAACTTTGTTTTTATTTGTATTTTCATAGGTAAACAGTTGGGGCATACATCCCCGAAAAAAGGAAACAAATAAAAATGGAAACCCTCCCCAAATATCCCCTTAATCCCCCACTTCCCACCTCCGAAACGATTCCCAGCCTGTTTGTACATGAAACACCTGTGATCTCCACTAGGCTTTCCCACCCACCCCTTTCATCCATCTAACAGTTCAAACTTTTAATCTCCACTGTGTATTGCAGGAGCACACAGTCCAATGCTTCTGGTTCACCTTCCTTCACTATGGCGAGTTCCCTATATTGACTCCCACCACTCTTTGTCCCCTGTCTGTTTTTGCTCACCACCTTCATAGTATTTGATCATTTCGCTCTCTATTCTTGTAATAACGGGTACCATTCCTGGGTGAATGTCTCAAGGTTGTCATTCACTATGTCTGTCAATCTATCCATTACCATCATGGTGTTCACCTTCTGTTCCCGCACCTCCCTAGAGGATAGGAATGCACTCTTCCGCCCTTGAGTGATTGCCAAGTGACCTGCTCTTAGCATCGCCTCCCACATTCTAGGAAGTCTATGCTCATTCCTCTCCTGCATGGGGACCCCCAAAAGAAGCTGCAAAGGATCTAGCTCTAGCTATATTTCAGTCGTGTCCTTCATCCAACTCAGCCGCTTCTTCCAGAATACTTGGACCTTTGGGCAATGCCACCACATGTGCGAGAGAGAGCCCATTTTGCCACATCCCTTGGCGCTTAGGGGGAAGCCCCCAGGAACATTTTAGATAACTTCAAGGGGTCCCTGTGCCATTCCATTAATATCTTATAATTGTTCTCTATTGTGGAGGTAAGTAAATTGGCAAGTAACGTTATCTTATAGATTGTAGCCTATTCCTCCTCTGAAATCTCCCTTCCCGCTAAAGTTGTCCAGTACCTCTGAAACGTTTGTCACCCTCTTTGCACCGATTCATTCATAACTTTGTATAATTCAGATAGGATGCCCTTTCTCGTGTCTGCTACGTCCAGAGTTTTTCAAACTCTGCAAGGTCCCTTGCTAATGTGTTTCCCCACTTAGGGTCGGTGGGTCTGCATTTCACCAGTAAATATTCAAAGACCGTTATCGACTCGTTCCCCATTGCCTCCTTAATTCGGGCCAGGTCTAGAAACATCCCTTTGTCAAACATTCGGCCAGCCCTTTGCAAACCCACATCTGACCACCACTGTGATCATCGGAACCCCTGATTTCCCAAGCTAGTTGGGGGGGGGGATGAGGGCCCATACCTAGGAAAGTGGAGATGGCCACGAGGTAAGCACTCTGTTGATGCCTGTGTCCCACCAAAGCAACCAGAGGACTCCCAATGTTGGGTGGGATCATAGGACCCCCGGAACCAATCCCTAACTTTTAACGGGTTCCCTGCCCTATCTTCCAAATACACCCAGTGGGTTTTAGTGTCTTCTCTCTTATGGTCTCGGAGTATACACAATTGGGTGGCTTTGTAATACAACTCGATATCGGGAAAGCTGAACCCCCCCTTCATCTCTAGGTAGTGTAAGTGTGGACATGTTCACCCTTGGGGTCTTATTCCTCCAAATAAATGTGCGTAAGCTGCTGAGCATTTCGGGGAAGAATCTCTCCAGAGGTTGACTCGGGATAGAAGTAAACAGGTAAAGTACCCGGGGCAGAAGGTTCATTTTGACTGAGATCACATGCTCGTACCAGGTCAGCACCAGGGGGGTCCACCTCTTCAAGTCCTCTTTGAGCTGCTCTATAAGCGGGTCATAGTTCGATCTCACCAGTTCTCCCAGATCCCTCGTAATCTGAATCCCTAGATACGTGATTTAACATGCTCTATTCTCATGCCCAGGTATTCCCTCCTTGGGTCTAGTAAGGGGCTTTGTTTACCGATGGGCATAATGCATGATTTTTGTACATTCATTTTGAGGCCTGACAAACGGCTGAACGCTCATATTTTTTTCATAAGGGCCGGGAGTGATTGTGATATATTGATAAGAAAGCTCAGAATATCATCCGCAAAGATTGCAAGCTTACAGTTTATTTCTCCCTCTGATATCCCATGTATGTTTCCGATTTTCCCATATGGACACCGTAAGCGGCTCCATAGCCAGAGTTTATAACAGGGGGGAAAGCAGACAGCCTTATCTCGTGCCTCGCATCAGTTTGAACACCTCAGAGAGCACCCCATTCATTTGAACGAGTGCCCTGGGACCTCCGTATGGCGCCCACACCTATCTACAGAAGTTACCCCCAAATGCCATCTTCTCCAATACCTTAATCATAAAGGGCGACTCGACCCTGTCAGTCATTTTCCGAGTCTAGAGAGACCCGACACGCCTCTAGGGTTCCTGCCTGGGCACAGTGGATAAGGTTTAAAGTTTTTTTTATATTATCTGACCCTTGTCTCCCCCGGATAAAACCCACTTGGTCACAGTGAAATAGGGTTGGTAGAATCATTTCCAGCCTGCCTCCTAATATTTTCACGTTGCTATTAAGCAGGTAGATGGGCCTATACGATGAACACTTTGAGAGGTCCTTACCTTCCTTATGGATCGTAATTATCGTTGCCATCAGCATTGTGTCGGGGAGGGATTCCCCTTAGAGGCAAATATTGAAGACCTGAGCCAGGTAGGGGGCAAAAAATGGATCTAAAGAGTTTGTAGAACTTTATCGTAAACACATCCTCACCCGGTGCTCTGCCCCCCTTCATATTTTTTTATTGCTTGAATCACCCCCTCCACTGTGATGGGAGCACCAAGGGACTCCTCTCTTGTGTTCGGCCTGGGAGGCTTATACCCTCCAAGAATGCCTTGATATGTTCCTATTTACCCGCCCACTCGGATGCATACAGGTTGCCGTAGTATTTTGAGAACGCCCCCTGTGCCTTTTTGATCCCGTATGATTATCCCCTCTTCCGATTCAATATGTACTATCGTTCGCCTCTTCTTTTTTTCCTCTCTCAATCGCCATGCAATCTTATCTGCCTTTTCGCCTTTTTCATGGTATTTCTGTCTTAGAAACATAAGCTTTTCCTCTGTATCTTGGACCAGGATTGCATTTAGCTGTGCTTTGTATTGTCTAAGCGCACTTGAGGTTGCGGAGGACATGTAGTTACCCTGTGTTCCCCCTCCCGGTTGTGTCTTTAAACCCATTCCATAAGGATTGGAGTTTCACCTATCCCGTGTCGTTGAAGGTAAAATTCTCTTTAATGGCCCCCAATAACTCCCAGGTAACTTACTTGTCTTTTAAAAGAAAATCATTGCACCCCTAGGGTCCCAGGGAGGGAATGTACTCTCCATCCCCATAACCACCCTCACTAAATCGTGGTCCAACCTCAGGATTGGGGCAATCTGCATCTCTAATACCTGGTCCTTAATATCTCTATTGACCAGGATTATATCTATTCTCAAATAGCAGCTGTGTACAGCCGAGAAGTGGGTGAAGGGCCTGTTGTCTTCTTCAGGGCGAGTGAGCAAATCCACTACCCCGAGGGCTTCATTGGTGTTTCTGAAACTTTTGAGTCTCCTTCATAACTCCGGTTCTCTGCCACCCTCCCCAGTCTCTTGTGGTCCCTTTTAGGGTCAAGCACCATATTACAATCACCCCCCACTATTAACCTGCCCTCTACAAACACCACCAACCTATCTTTCACTTCCTCCTAAAAGTATCATTGACCCATGTTTGGAGCATAAATGGAGGCTAGGGTGATTTGGGCCCATCGATACTCCCCTTAAAGATGTAGCACCCATTCACATCACAGAGGACCTCGGTCCGCTGGAATGCGAATCGGCAGGAGATCAATATTCCCACTCCCTTCTTCTGTTTCGTATCAGAGGCTGTGTATACCTCCACCACTTCTCTTGACCTCAGACGGGGGTTCCCTATGCTGCACCCAATGGGTTTCCTGCAGGCATAACAGGTCCAATCTCTCCCTCTTAAACTCAGAGGACCAGCAACCTTTTGCTTTGGGGGTGTTGATCCCGTACATTGAGGGAGCCAATCCTTCCTTTACCCACTGCCATATTCTGCCCTTGCCTTTTCGCTCTTGCACCTCCTTCCGCTCCAGAAGCCGTCTCTTCGTATTTGAGTATAACTTTGATCCTGCTGAACTCACGGTCTTGGCAACACTCCGAACATAAAATTTACTTTCCCCAAATCAACTCTCCCCACCCTCGCCCCGCCTGGCATCCAATCCCGCTCCGAAACATAGCCCGTGGCAGAACCAAATCACCACCGGTCCTCCCAAACCTAGGACCAGCACATGATGCTCGTTTTCCTGAGCCCCACTCCTCTGCTTAAATTACACAAAACCTACTCCTCCATTCTCCCCTCTCTGTCATTCACTTGTAGCCCCATCTAGCCCCGATATGCGTTGTCTCATTTCTACTCATCAGTTATCTATTCTGCAGTGCTCCTGGTGGGGGGGGTATTATGTTTCTTGAATGTTCCCGATCTTCTTGAATGTTCCGGATCTTGGGGCCTTGCGTCTGTCCAGCAATGTATTTTGATCCATGGCTCTTCCCCCATACCATCCGGGTTTCGCTGTCGAGAATCAGTGGTGCCCATACGTTCTCCTGAGAGCTGCTGTATGTCGTCTTCAGTCACCAGTTTGTAGGAGTAGCCCTCTTGTTCGAGTGAGAAGGGGAACCCCCAACGATACCGGACACCCTTTTCGCTTAGCCATTTCATAAAATGGCCCCATTGCCATCTCCTAGCTAGCGTAAAGGCCGACAAGTACTGAAAGTTAGTTATTTTGGCGGAGCTGTAATCGAGGGGTCCCTCTTTCGGGGCTCTTTCCAAGATTTTTTTCAGCATAGTAGTAGAATTTCGCCAGGACAGTCCTTGGTGTGGGGGGGGGGGAGGGTCCTGGTGCCTCCTCCAGCCGTGTGGCCGTGATCAATGGTGGCCTCGTCAAGGACGTCGGATCCGAATAGAAGCTGTAAAATCTTCATTATGGAGCATCGCAAATCGCTCTTCGTTGCCCCCTCTTTTTCTGGAATCCCAAAGAAACCGAGGTTGTTCATCCGCTCCCTATTTTCCATATCATCCATCTTCAATTGGGTGTCCGCCTCCCTGCGCTCCAGATCTGTGATTCGCATGTCCACTTGTGACTCCATTGTGTCTTGGGATGTTTGGTTGTTCTTAATGCCCTGGACTCTTTCGTCCAGTGAGTCCATCCTTTGGTCTCTTTTGTCAAGAACTGTGCAGATCCCCTTGATTTCCTCCATCAGTACAATTATGTCTTTCCTGGTGGCAGCTGGGTCCTCAGCCATTTCTGCTCCATGGGAAGTGTCCGCAGGTGCTGTGCCGACTGGGGCGGCGGGTTGGAATCCAAATTTCTGCAAAGCAGGCTTCCCCGCCATAAGAGGTGTTCTCCTCTTCCCCTGGCGTCTAGTGGGTATGGCCTTCTCCCCTATTATTCCGCTCTCCTCTGTGTGAGGCCCCTTGCGCCCCTGATTCTGGCGCTGGACCGTTGGTCAGTGTCCAGATGGTTTGCCCTGTGGTAGTCCTCCTCCGTTGGGGGTCTTGGATTTATGGTCTCTCTCCCGCCACTGGCTCAGGGGGATCATCTCCCCTACTTCCCACCACACCGGTGCTCACTCCTCTCTGTCCGCTGATGTGTTGGGCGTTTTTCTCAGATTTTTTGGCTAGGCTGACACAGGCCCCTCCTCCAGTGGAGGGGGCCCTCACCCTGCCACTTCCTCCCCGCACTGGTGTCCCCAGGGCAAGGGGACTGTTCCCCCTATAGGGGGCTCCAGTCTAACCTGCCTGCCTCCCCTGGTTTCTCTTTCTCAGCGGGGCTTCACCGGCTCTTGAGGGTGGCTATGCTGTCTCCACTGGCTTCCCAGGGGTGTGGGGTCTCTTGTTTCCCACCCCTCCACACACCCCTAATTTCTTTCTCTGCTCGCCTCACCCTGCCCCTCGCAGGTAGAGGTGTTGTGTGGAGCTTGCCTGGCCCCAGGATTCCCATCTGGGTCCTCCAGATCTGCCTCAGCACTATTAGCTGCTTACCAGGCGCCCCCTGGTGGACAATGCAAAATAGACTTTTTAATCAAACAATAAAATGCATGCTACTAATTGGAAAACACTAAAAGAAACTTCCCTGTAAAAGAAACGCAGAATCGGGACCCCACCGCCGGAAGGCCCATCGTGCCGGGCTGTGGTTCAGTTCTAGAGCCAGTTTGCAACTTTGTTTATTATATCCTAAAGCCAATCACTACTTTCATTAGTCCACAATAACCAGATTGGGCATGATTTTGTTCATTAATAGCAACCTCCTATATTGCAGGCTCTTCGAGAGACTGGGGTACAAAGGATTTTTCCTTTAACAATATTGACAAGCTATTGAAGCCAACCTACTGTCCATCAGGTACTTAGCGAGGACCCCTCGCGACACGCATTTTCAGGTTAGTGAATCCATAGGATTGCTTTATACAACTCGGGCCACTTTGAAAAGCTTTTTTTTACTTTTTGTAACACATACATGATGTGTTATTCTCAGGGTTCACTGGTAAACAGTTTTGTCTCGAAGGCCAACAAGAACATCTAGCTCGCTGAAACGTCTCGTCATTCATCTCAGCAGAGGGAGGGCATACCCTACATGGATGTGCCCATAAGAGACGTCAACCCCTTGAGTGACCCTTGTTCAATTAGTTTTGTGGATTGGAATATTTGTAAAATTAATGTATTCATAAACATGAGTTAATTTGTGAATTGTACTTTATGGCTCATGGAAATAGTAAGTGAGCCCTCTGAGAAACCTGAAGGTGTGTCACCTGCTAGTCCACAGGGATCTGTCATCCAGGTGGCCAGGACATAGCCATCACTTTTGGATCCAGTTCCTGGGGGTGGACTGGTGCGGGAGGATCACCTGGATGAGGGGTCTTCAAGGAGTGGGAGTGGGACACCGAATGGTGAGACATGGTATCCCCTTCCCTGTAACACCTTTTCACTGGGTAGGGTACGTAGGAGCTCAACCCTCCCGCGCTGTCACGATGCCTGCCCCCAGACATCAGGAGAAGACCTTTCTGCCCAGAGTACGGGCATCCATTGGGACCTATAAGGCCCCAAAGGATTGCCTAAGGGATTCCTGGACTCAGTCCTGGTGCCGTTGGCGCCAGGCTCATATTACCTTTTTCAGGCAAGTCAGGTCATCAGGTGGAAAAACCATGTACAGGCCACCTTGGGCCCCTTGAAGGGATTACTTTATTCAAGGGACTATTTCCTTGGGTATGGTACTGGGACTACTTTACCTGGGAACTACTTCTGGGTGGCTATTTAAACCGCGCCCGGAGAACAGAACACGCTTTGCGTTTATTCTGCACTCCTGCAGCGTAACGCTCACCGTGCCTGCAGCTCCAGTATCCAGTCCTCGGCCACGCCCGTCTTGTTCTTCATGATCTGAACCTGCAAAGGAGAAAAGGAAAGCAGATTAGAACAAGAGCCTTACCATTCGCCTTCGCAATCATCCCGGAGTCGCCACACCTGCAAGAAAAGGAACTCCAATTACCGCGCTATACAGTCAGCATCAGCGCCGCAGAGTACTCACCGATGCTCCATTAATCCATGCGATCCATCGAGGGACGCTGACGAGATTGCCGCTCGGAGCATCCGCACCTGCAAAAGATAAAGTTTACAGGTGAGCTGCGCCTCGCTAAAGACATTCAACCTTGCATCGCAATACTTACCTGAGGCATATACTTGATCGAGGTCTCACGAGTCCCCATCATACGTCCCTCGCTCCAGGGAAGCGCTGCACCTGCAGAATAAAGAAGAGGACAATTGATTAATCACACGAATGAACAATATCGCTTGCTAAGACTTTTGCTTGGTGCAAATACTAAATCTTACCTTGGCACTACCTTGTTTCTTTCGGAGAAGAGACACCTGTCTTAGACAATTCTGCAAGAGGAAGAAACATAAAAAAAAGGTACAAGAGTGAACGATAAAACAACCTGAACTCTAAAGCATTGCATGCTACTTTGGATTGTCAAAAGACTTACCTCTGAGTCATTGTTGTCTGGAACTCTGCCATAAGATTAAGGGATCAGTGAAGTTAACTGGATTCCAAGTTCAGCGCAGCCCTGCATGCCGACGCAGGATGGAGAGCCCATCCTTCTTAACAATAAGGTGAGACATAATTAGGGGAACACAAGGTAGTTACGGAAGCAGAAGTTAAACCTCCTAGCAGTCGGCTAACTTACCATTTTACCACTCTAGGAAAATCCTCCTACGTGCCAGACAGATGAAATTAAGAGGGCAAGTGCAGTCGCTCATCACTACATTACGAGTCACATTGGTGGAGACCGTTGCAGTCCAGCTTCATTCGGCGCTCCTGTGGAACCCAGCTGAGCGTAACACACCCCCTTTCAAGACACAAACACTTTCTCACTGGCAGCTTGTTGTGAGAGAAAACAGACTAAAGCCTGAGCCATATACCTGACATGTTTCAGCACAATGGTCAGGCAGAGTCAGGCAGTTCACACACCTGACTTCCATTACACTTCCCAGCATGGATAAAAGGCGGAGCACGAAAGCACACTCTGAGCAAGGCCAACGCACACGAGGAAGCAGAAGTTCCAAGATGGCAGTTTAATACGAGGAGTAAGACAATAAGACTGGAGAGGTGTCATGATGCCTGCCCCCGAGAAGCCAGACCAGGCCCAGCAACCCCGGAAGCAGGCATCATGCCATTTGGAGCATGCCCAAAAACCCCAGTTAGGGGCTGTTTGGGTGCAGTCCTGGCGCGTATGGCGCCAGGCTCATAAGGATAAAGTCAGTCCTGGCGCCATGGGCGCCAGGCTCATTACAGAAAACCTACCTAATGCAGACCATGCTGCATACTTACCTGGTGCAGACCATGCTGCACGAAGCCACAAGCCAAATGGGGCTTAGGAGGGACTATTTTACCTGAGGGACTACTTTCTACTCGGGTGGAGGCTGTGGAAGAATACTTAACTGGGACTTCTTCCAAGGCTATTTAAACCACGCCCGGACAGCCGCACGTGCTTCGCGTTATTCTGCATTCAGCAGCGTAACGCTCACCGTGCCTTCAGCCACGCCCGCTTCAGTCCTGGACCACCTGGAAACGAAAAGAAAGAAGGAGAAGAGATTTAAACTTGAAACCTTACCTGAATTCTTGATCCATCGCACCGTTGATCTTGAAGAAGAAGTCATCGCACGCGCGCCGCCACGCAGCTCGCAGCGCCGCGCTGAACTCACCATCCAGTGCCGCTTTTCCTCACTCCATCGCGAACTCTGCACTTCCAGCCCGCTCTCCGATATCTAAGGGGACAAGAAAAGCCAGGTGAGCAAGGAATGCAAAAGGGCAATACAAGCTACCCCCAAAGATTTACCGGATTACCACAGGGGGGTACTCACCTCATCTCGGGTCGGCGCAGTTAACTCTGCATCACCGCCGCACCCTGGCCCCTAAAGGGAAACCACTGGACATTACAAGCTACCCCCCAAAGACTCACCTGATTTACCGTAGGGGGTTACTCACCTCATCTCGGGTCGGCGCAGTTAACTCTGCATCATCGCCGTACCCCGGCCCCTAAGGGGAAAACCACTATAGACTTACCTGACTCTCACCAACTGCCATTTGGACTCTTCGTGGTGGTTAAACCGGCAACCTACAAGGAATCGGAAAGAGTGAAGATCAGACATTTGAACTCTTACAAACTATTGGATTTTAGAGTCAATACTGGAACTCACCAATTCCTCCACGCCAGTAAAGTAACTGGTCGTCTATGCGCCCCTGCGCTCGATGCAGGATGGAGAGCTCATCTTGCCAAACCATCAGGTGAGATTAAGAGGGAACATCAGGAGTGGTCAGCGGGCAGACAACGGGAGTGGAAGGTGGGTTAATGCTCAAATTACGGGAGGTTAATCCCCTTTCTCCTTTGCAGAAAGATATTCATACGAGCCGACAAACGAAGTTAAGTGGGTCTGTCCAGTCAGTCATCTCGGCTCTACGTGCCACCAGGCCAGTCCAGATCGATGCCCCCGTGGGAATCAGGTGAGCGTAACAAGAGGGTTGCAAGGAGGGAAGTGCCCTTGACCTTTACAGAGAAAAAAACTTTACTTTCACAAGCTTTCGAGAAAAAGAAACAAAAGACCTGTAATTAAAGCTGAAGAACCCTGCATTGTGTGTCAGAGGTACCCGGAACTCTCCCGCTTAGATAGCCAAGGCGGGGGGGAGCGTTTGCTGCTGTGGTACTGTACTTGGCTCCCACAACAAAGCAGCGCCAGTAAAGACAGTACGGCCGATAATTCGGGGAGACTGATAGCAGACCGGTCTGTGTTAGAACCAAGGTTGCAAGTGGCAACATTGTAAGGAGAAATCTGAAGAGAACAGTCTGTGAAGCGTATGTGACGAGCAATTCGAATATTATTGAATAGCAAAGGAGTGACTGAACCTATGAAGCCAAGATAGGTACCGTATACAAAGTGGTCCGGCGCCACGTTGGTGCTCATTCGAAGGTCTCTGTTAGGTATCCAACTAAGAGGTGGCAAATGTAAAGGGAATTGTGAAATCAAAGTGGTCCTGCAACAGGTCAAGCTAAAACCTTTGCACATTCAAAAGTCTTCGATAGTTAATACAAACTGAAATTGGTCGGAACCTGGCTGAGGGAGATTAATTGTGTAAGAGGAAGGCCATGAGCCCAGCTGAGGGGGATCTGTGGTGAACCGTAAGTCACCCGAGAAAGAATATTCTGTACTGAAATTGGTCCGAGCCCGGCTGGGGGAAACTAATTGTGAGAGGAAGGATCTGAGCGCTGCTGAGGGGGATCTGGGGTGAACGGTGAGTGACCCGAAAAAGAATACCTGAGAACATTGGGGAAAGGGATCTGAGCCAGGAAGAGGGGGATCCAGGGTGACGAGTTAATCACCTGAATTGAGTACTTGTGAAAGGGAAAGGAACTTTGTTTGTTTTGGTACATCAGGCCTTCTCACAGAAGGCTGGTAACAGAACTGTATCATTGTGCCAAAGAAGCCAGAGAGTGTGCTATGCTTAAGTGAACCGCCTTGTCCTGTCCTGAAAATGTAGGGAAGGGAGGCCAATAACCTGAACATTCTGACATATCATTTTTGTGAACACTTCTTTCTTTTTTATAAACACTTCCCCACACTATTTGTATTTAGAGGAAAGGATTGGCAATAGTTTTTTTTTTCTTAGTATAGGCCCTTTTATTTCGACGAGACTCCACTAGGACTGTATTATTATTTGATGGTCATGGCTTTCTCCCATCTGTAGATTTAGGATTAGATGGGTGTTTATCACACCCTTTTCTCTCTGACGATAATTGGTGCTTTGTTGGCGTAGCAAAATGAGACCTTACATTTAGAACTGTCATTTTGAAGAAAACTGAAATGTGTACTTGTGTCACGGCACCTGAAGCATGATGTCCACATACAGAGAGTATTCGCACACCAATATGAATTGTGGATGTTGAACGTTTTATGAACAATTAAGATGTTCTTAAATTGCTACCTTAACCCTGGACTGAACTCTATGTATTTTTCTATAAACATAAACACTGAAATCCGTGCAAAAAGCACATTCAACATTTCTTCGCAATGCAAGACTGAAATTCCTGTGTGAGATGTGCTGAACAAAAGGCACTGGCCTGTGGAAAATAAAAATGGATATGTGCTGTAAGTTAATATCCATATGGTTGCACAGCTGCCTTTACATCATCAGTACTGTATCAATAAACAGTAGATAGCAGTGTGTCCTATTGAATAAAAATGTAAGGTTTTTGGAGTCTAAATTAGCTGTAGGAAGACATTGCTTATAAATGAAGTGGGTGAATGCACATTTGGTTAAGATATTTGTAATACACAAGGAGCTAATTTAAAGCTGCAATTAAGCCATTGCCTTTCAGAAGTATAAAATGCAAGCCCCAAAGAGAATACCAAGCAGGGTATGAGATGAGAAACCAATTGTTGGCCCAAAGCAAAAGGGGCTCCAGGAATTGCAAGTTTACAGAAAACCGGTGTGGGCAAGAGACAGAGGAATGCAGAAAAGTGTAACAAAGTGCATAGTGGCCATCCTGGCCACGGGACATTGTCAGAAGTGTACAACACTGGGGAACCAACTAAACAACACTGACAAACGGAAACGGTGGCAGTCAAGCAGGGGTATCGGTGGTTGCGTGACCTGTAATGGGTTGACCATGTGGTCCGATAACTGCGCCTTGATCAAGTGGCACATATGTGGAAAAGCCAGTGCAAGACTACCTAAAGAAGATTGTATTTTCCAACAACCTTTCATGTGATTTTGAAATCAAAACAGAACTGCCTATGTGAGTTTGTAAAAAGTATTGCTATCAAAGGAGCTGGGAAATGTCCTAGGGAACTGTTTTTTTTTAAAGCTGGAAGAATTGAACTCTCGGGGAAGGGAAGCCTGAGATTTTGTGAATTGCTTGAACTTGGGGGAGGGAAAGCTGATCATAAACCAAGAGCTGGAAGAAGCTCTGAACTTTCTTTTAATCGGTATTCATTTTAATACTGACATCCCTATACATTGTATACAGTTAGTTGTGAGGGCAAGTATAGGTTTTTGGACACAGACCGAAGTTTGATTTGGACTTCCTGACAAGACTATCCTTAGTTTTCGTTGGTAGGGAAATCCCTCCTTAGCGTAGGGCAAGTTAGACCTTATTCCACCCTGACTTTTACATGAATCTGTTCTCTGTCTTTACTTCATGATGTCATGACGCCAAGCTGGTGGGCCTACGGGCCATACCAACGATGTAGACTCCAAGCCGCGGCACATTGTGGTATACGGCAGCAGGGCTTTATTGCCTACGGAACGTGCATATTCTCAGGCAGAAACAGAGGGTCTAGCCGCTGCCTGGGCGTGTGAACACTTCCATCATTTTATCATAGAAAAAAGATTCACCCTGGTGACAGATCACCAGGTCCTGCCGTCGCTGATTGGGAATCCACAAACCAAGATGCCACCAAGGATCGAGAGGTGGGGCATCCGCCTACAACAAATACACCATTGTACACAGGCCAGGAGGGGACCAAAACTCAGCCAATTACCTCTAACGACACCACTACAAACAATAGAGGCGATGCCGAATGCATCCACTATGTCACGGCCAACACCCTGCCACTGGCGCTCACCCTGGAACCATTTACAAAAGCGTCAGATGAAGACCCATCAATAGTAATCACTGTAGAATTAACTAACAGTAATAAATGGAGAGACTATCCGAGGCAAATATCTATTAGTGATGATAGATGAATTATTGAGATTTCCAGTAGTAAAACACTCACTCAACAGCCTTTGCTCATGTGGCTGGTGGCATAGATAAAGTGCTTAGTGAATGGGACATCCCAAACACAACAAAAACAGACACCCGAATTGAAATTAATTCACGAAGTTTGCAAGGCACATGCGGTTTGTACACCGGAAGATAACTCCACTGCGGCCACGTGCTATTAGGATGGCTGAGAAATTCATGTCCTCAATTAAAAAGACGATCCGGAGAGCAATTCCTAAAGGAATATCGACCCAGAAGGCCCTCTGCAGAATGTTCAGGAATTACTGGAATACACCCCATGATGCAACAGGGAACACACCATCTGGGATCATGATGACTTATCAAGTAACCACACGGCTGATCAAAATGCTGACAGATAGAGGAGACAAGGATGAGAAGGTCAGAGAAAGGGATGCACAAGGCAAACGGCGAACAAAGAAAAAGACCAACCAGAGAAGCGGAGCAGAACCAAAATAATTCTGCATAGAAGTGGTGCTGGTAAGAGAATGGGCACAGAAGAAGACTGATTCAAAATACGCACCCACACTATTGGATGTAGGCAGAGTCAAAGTATCAATGATGACCGCCGGGTGTGGAGGTCAGGAAATGACGAGGATTGCCTCATACTTTAACCATGTGTTCAGAAAGGAGGAGGCAGAGGCGGAGGCCAAGCCAACAGCCAGGAAGATGAAGGGGATGATGCACCACAGCACAGGGACATCAGAAGAGAAGAGGAGACACAGTAGAGACCCCCATGAGGAAGGAAGGAGGCAGACCTCGGGCTAAGTTAAAGACCACTCAGTCTCTTAGAGGTAATCTGGAAAGTCCAAAGAACACATCTGAGGGGGTGATGTTACAGTGGGACCCTGGCCCTTAACAGGGCACGAGAAGGCATGGGTAGAAGGACCACGTGGGAAAGTCACTTGGGAAGGAAAAGGGAGGAGAGAGAATAGCAAAGGGGCCGAATTGGGAGGAAGGAGAACAGAGAAGGTGTTCAAATAAAGTGCTGCCATATTCCATACTTCACTGTGTGTGCCCCTCAGTTATTTACCATTCAAGGGTAACAAATAGTGAGTTATTATTGAATGCTTGCTGCTGTGGTGCTTGCTACTTCTTAGCAGCAGAGTTGTGATCACTCAATTTAATGTATTTACCTGGGTACAATACAAAATTCAAGGACATTTTAAGAGCTCTATCTGTTTTAAGAAAGGTTTCGAGCATTAAGTGTGATTGCCCTCAAAGCATAGGTTAATTGGCCTTCAAAACAGCCATCTTAAATGTCTGAGCATACCAATACTCGAGTGTCGGCAAGTCTCTTTTGCTAAAGCAGGCAAAATATGGGCAAACTAGATGGGCCTTCTGTTTATCCACTATACAGAATTTATCACACAGAGAAAAACCTATATGTCCCTCATTATAGCAGCCTTAACCTAGAAAGTGGTGATGTGCCGCCTATCTAAACGGTGGATGGAAAAAGGAAAAACTGGCGTAGATGGAGAATAACAATAGTGTGGCAGAGTTAAAATAAAAATAATCAAATGCTTACAATTAAAAGTAGTTACACACAGAGATGTATCTTACTTTATTAGCCTCATATGGATATAACCCAAGGGTATCACTACTCCAATGTAAAAAGCCGAAATCAAAATTATAATTGGGATCAGGTGGATGGCAAATTATGCCACCTAAAAAGGACAATCGGTTTCAGCGGTACATCTATGCTTTTGCTGCCTTCTTCAGAACCTAATAAAGTAAGATACCTCCACGTGCGCCCACTTGCATGCATTTGATATTTTTTTTTCTCCATCTGGGTCATTTTATTTTTTGTCTATCTACTGTTTAGTGTGATGAAGCTGATAGTCATCACTGATTCCCCGGCAGTGACCTCCTCCCATGTGGCCAGGGGAGGGAGCCGCTACCTGATCCTGACCCTGGGGGATGCTATATGAGGGAGGATCACATAGGGGGAGACAACCTCTGGGGAGATGTCATGGCTTCATTGGATGAGACATGGTATCGCCCATTTGCCCTAGAAGATAATCCTGCCATAACGAAGAACCTCATGGCCTATTGTCATACGTCCACTCCTCCCCTAGGGAAAGGAGGAAAAACCTTTCCCCAAATCTTAGACCACGCCTCCAACTTTGGTCTATATTGTGGAAATTACAAGACCACCTTCTCCAGTTGCGTTTTTCGATTATACAAAACTGCGTTACCATTTAGAACTATTGAAATGGATTATTCAAGCTTTGTAAATCGAATACCAACAATGGTCTTCGGGTCCCAGAAACACTCAAGGACTTGGACAAGGAAGAGAGAAAGAGCCATACAGAGCAGAAGAAGCTACAAGCCCAGCAAGCGGACTAGTTTTTTCCCCTCAAACACCTGTGCCTAGGAAATTTAAAGAACGGAAGCAAAAGGCTAGAGGTTGCTTTTGGCAAGAGAACGTTTCACCTCTCTGCGAGGCTCGGCAACCGAAAAGCAGAGATCGGTGTGGTGGAGCATGGACGACTCACCATACAGGAAGAAGGGAGACTATGCACGAGTGGGATGCGCTGGCAAAACACCAGGAGCCGGTGGAAGACTCCTGGGTGTTCGCCAACCGCAGGAAGACGTACCTTACTTACCGAAGCAATAAGCATGTGGAAGAGACAGCACAAGAGATGCGACAATGAAGAGAAAGCAGGCTCAAAGGGAAAGCAGATGGTGTTCCTTCACCGGTTGACCGCAAACGAGCCTGACGATGCCAACAAGAGCCGGTGAGTCAACCCAAAGACAGTGGGGGCACCTGGGTGTATCAGCGACCGCACCAAATACAAATAACATTTAATACAACAACACAAAGAGAGAAAGCGAAGAGACTAATTGCAAAAAGAGGAAGAGAATCAAAGCCATTACCAGTATGTGACTGCATGGAATGCAAATACATGGGAACATCGAATAACATATCAAGCGGATATATTATCCAACCAAGTAAATATACCACTGTGGAGATGGGTAGGAACCCCATTTGAATGGAAGAAGCCCTGGCAGGAAAATATACCAGGCAATTACAAGTGTGTGTATATAAGAAGCCCTGACAGGAGAGTAAACCCGGCATTCAGAAGTGTATAACTACAAAAGAATCTGGCAGGAGAGTATATCGGGCAATTGCAAGTGTGTGGGAACAAGAGGTTCTAAGTAAATAAATATCACAATTGTGTTTATCGGTTGAGGAAAAGTACAGTCCTAGCAAATAAAGACACCAGAAATTCAGAAAGAAATAGAATTACCAAGCTAAAGAGCTTTGTGTGCGACAGTGATATTGTGGGCCAAGAAAGACCCAAGGAACTGTTGTATGAAAAACGTTTGTGTTGAAGAGAAATCTAGAGGAAGGGGATCATCTTCTAAAGCAAATATCTTTTCTTTTATCTTTAAAGAATTTGTTTTGTTGAAGAGAAATCCAGGGGAAGGGAGCTCCCTCTGGAACAAGAACTCGTCACCCTTGAAGAACGTTTGTGTTGGAAGTATTTATTCTTATTTTATGCAAAAAGCTTCAAAGGTTAAAGACATTTCCCTTTTCACCTTTTTTTGTTTTTAGTTCAATTTGTAGTGTGAGGGTCAGAATAGAACTTCTGGACACAAGGACAGCTTTGATTCTGATATCCTGACAGACAGATTCTGCGTTTTGGTTTAGGTAGGGCAATTCCTCTTAGAGCAGGGTCAGAGAGGCATTTTTCCAACTCTTTTATTTTTAATTGTTCTGTAACCAAAAGCATGGCTAACTTGTCCGAGTTTCATTCCTGTCTCTTCACATTAAATAGGCAGCACATCACCACTTCCTAGGACACGGCTGCTATCATGAGGGACAGATTTCTCTGCCCCTTTTCTGTGTGTGATATGTTCTGGAGAGGAGTGAGCTTATTCTGTATAATGCTTTATAAATATTATGATTGGGTGTTCTGCCCGTGTTTTGTGTGATAATGTAATTTTGATGATGGGGAAAATCCTGTTAATCAATTGTTCTGGACCCCCTGTTATGTGGTCCTGCTGTTTATCTGCCATCAGCTGATAGAGTAGGGAATAGAGTTTCTACGGAATGCGTTGAATTCGGAGAAATTCAAAGCGTGGAAAATATAAGTAACATATTTGCAATCACAGGAAGTGTTTTTAAGTCTTCATTTTAATTCTCTCCTGATTTGGCATCTATTTTTAAAGATTGTTCAATCTGGGATCATTTAAAAGAACCCTTTCTATACCGAGTCAAACCTTTCGTGTACTTTTTTTGAGTATGTTTAGCCACCATGTCCTTGTAGGAAAGTGCTTATCTAATTTTCCCACACAAACTGCATGCTTCCGCTCCCTGTTGCAGCAGATAGCATTAAGCAGATCTTTTGAAAGAACACGGTTTGTTTCTTTCTTCCTTCCTGCTACCAACACCCATTTTCTGCATTATATTGTGCCAGCAAATATGCAGACACTATATAGCTCGAATTGACTCTGATGTCTTCAACCTTTGCCTCTCCAAAGGTTTTGGACTATAATTCCCATTGGCCCTAGAAAGCATAGTTAAAGGTGACGCTGGATGAGAGTCCTAGACCGGAACATCTGGAGAACCAAACGTTGCAGCTACATTAGCTAGATGAATACTAGAATCACTTATGTTTGTGGCCCAAAAAAAAATAACATCTATTGGACTAGGTAGTTCCCTACTGTTCTTGCTTCAATGTTACCCCTCTTAGTGATAGTAAATTAAAAGACCGATCAAATCTAACCTGAGCTCCCCACCCACCCACCCAAAAGTCAAGTATTCTCTGGTTGTGAAGATTTCAGAGTTCTGTGCTTTTATGGGTGGTAGTCTTTCTTTTTTTCTAAACTGTTTTTCTTTTCAATTTCAGGTTCCCCACCTTCCAATGAGGTCCCAGTAGGTCCGTATCCGTTTATGGTAGCGTCAGATGATGGACGTAACGTGCCTGTTGTACAGGCCTATGCTTTTGGAAAATATCTTGGATTTTTGGAAGTTGACTTTGACGATAATGGAAATGTACTTCAGTCCTCTGGCAACCCAATTCTTCTGGACCGCAGTGTTCCTGAAGGTGGGTAAAACAAGAACTTGCGATTTATGAATTGTACAGATGATCAAGCGTTTTGCTGCTGGAATCTTCGCAAACCCAATAGTAAGTGGTGTTACAAACTAAACTGATGATCTAAACCAAGATATTAACTTTAAGGGTTTTATTTCTAAGGTACAGAGGGCCAAAGTTGTCAAGTGATGTGGAATTTGAAAGACAGCAGCTGTTTTTCTCTGCCATGTTTTTTTGCTATTTTGAGTTCAGGTTGCATGATGCAGTGTACTCAGTCATTCAATGCCCCTTGGACTTGAGGTGCAACGAGGCACAATGCTTCTTTGTTCAATGTCTCTTGGTGCCTAGACTGTATTTATTCATCGATTCTTCATTTATAAGGTGCCTACTTCGAAACATTTGCTTCAAGGCTGGGACAGGGTGAGGATCTTGACCCGGTCAACAGGGGATGGGGACCCCTCTCAACTTGAGTAGGAGGCTTACCAGAGTTTTTTACCTGTGCCAGACCGGCCCCAGAGGGGGGGGGTGTGGGAGTTGGGGGTGCCCAAATCCCTGTCCCTTACGCTTGTGCCTGCTTGCATGAAGCAAGAACCACTTTTTCTTGCCTCATACCGGCACTGCACAATGCGGCCCAATTTATTTTCTGTCCCCTAGGACTTCAACATCCAGCATGCATAACGGTGAAAGAATAAGCAAACAACTTGCCTAGGAGAAAGATAGCGGGGAGCTGCCGTGCATCAGCACAACCTGTTAAGGAGCCCAGCAGTACAAAGCCACTTCACAAGACAGACCAGCACAACAAATATGAGTGGCACACTCATCAATCCAGCAATCTCTGCATGTTCAGCAAAACCCACAGAGACTATTATATATATTACTTGCTACAGATCCCCCGGCCAAAACGGCATCTTAAAAACACCAGACATACCCAACATGAACTGGAACAGTGACATAGTGGGCCGCAATTCGCTAGAGCCAGCAGACCAGTGTATGAGAGGGGTGTGGGGCGTAAAACCCCTTTCATGTGCACACCTCCCCTGGGAAAAGGAAAGACAATGGTTGGCCCAGGGTACCAGGTGAGGGAGTGAGTCAACTGAGTGTAGTGGGAGGATAAAAAGGGGGCACAGGAAACAGTAATGTGTGTGCTATTTGTCTATCACTTTTGAAGAAAAAAGTTTGAAAGAGCGTCCTGAATTGCAATTGTTTCCCTTCACGTCTCTGAGTAAATACCAAGTTGTTTCACAGTGTAACCAACCAGCTTCCAATGTCCTTCTGCCAAACTGTTTTTAATAAGACTGTTTATTGCCATAGACCTAGCAGATAATAGGTGTTTCTTTTATTTACTGTTACAGGTAATCTGGGCCAAAACACCAGAACACATATTCAAAACAGGTTTACAGTAAATTCTTGAGTCGACTGGAAACCAGTGGAAAGCGTTCAATGCAGGGCTAATATGATTCTTGGGTTTAAGTCCCAGAACAAGTCTAGCCACCTTGTTCTGACCGAGTTTGATTTGATGGATAGTGCTTTTCAGCAGGCCCAAGTAAAGGCTATTACAATTGTGTAAACAAGATAAGATCATAGCTATCATCACGTCCACTTGGGGACGTGTTCACAACAGGCAAGATACGTTTGAGTGTATGTATGCAGTCATTTACTTTCTTGTGGTGTGTGACCATGAACTTGTTGGGTAAAGGAAAACTGCCCATTGAAGATGAAATTAAGTCTTTGTTTTCCCCTGTCGCCACCAGAGGAGGGAGAGAGCTCCATCTTGGGAGGCCATGGGAATGGTAGCTATTTTTTAACCAAACACAGGCTGTTTGGTTAAAAGATATTTTTCTGATGTTTGTTAATCTGCTTAGAATCACATGCTGTGCATATAGTCCAACATCTAGTGGTAATCATGGAGTATTGCATCTTTCTTTCAAGGATCGAAAAGGGGACGTTGACATGGCCCTGCCTGTAACACTATCCATAACGTGACGTGTAGTGTAACCAAAATCCCTCACGCGCCGAGGTCCCTCAGATTGGGTTTTTCTGGCATTTGGTTGTGCAGTCGTCAACTTTTATCTTTGACAGCTGCTTTGTAGACCCCTACAACGAAGACATTGATGGCTTTTGGCGACTGGTGCACCAGTCGATGTTGTCGACCACGTGGCCTCGGTCTGCTGGCCAGGCCTGTACAGTAGGGAGAGTTGGGCCTAGGGGTTTGATTCTCTGAGAATGAATTTCCTTTTCCCCTCTCTTTCCCTTCCTGGTCTGGCTGCCGCCCTTTACCTCGACTAGGGAGAAGACTGCATTTAAATTTTGTCTGTCCTGTAACGGAAAATACCCTTGGCAAGACGCACATCTCAACTGCAACAAGTGTTTCCCTCGTAATCACGATGAGCGATCCTGCATGTCTTGCAAACTTTCTGTCCGAAGATGCTAAAGGATAGGCGGACGAAACGGTGGGCGGCCTACGCAATGCAGGGCGAGTGTGGTTCCCTCATAGGCACGGTCGCTGACGGCGAGGATTCTAGCGGCAGCCATGACTCTGGTGTGGAGGCTATAGACCTTTGCATGGAACCGTCCGGTTCCCAGTTGCCCGTCCCCAGCCCCGACAGGCATGCCGCTGGCACTGCTATGGGGAGATCACACCCCGGCGACAGGGGCACACACGCACCATCGAATGTGAAGCATTCAACCCCATGGTCTCCCTCAATGGGTACGTTGAGGAAGCATCAGACACCAAGAGGCCCGTCAAAGGTTCCGATGGTGCCTACCGATCCTCACAATCGGCCACCCTCCCAACATCTGCCGTCGCGGCATGCGTCCAGGCATTCTAGCCATAAGAGCGTCTCTTCAAAAAAACACACAGAAGCTGACGTGCCGTCTAAGAGCGTGTCAGCCACCAAGGTTTCGGCAGAGCCGAAAACCACGACGACGTCTGTAGGCACATCAAAATCTCTCTCTCATGCACCAGAGCTACACAAGAGTCTCACAAATATTGTTTCGGTGGCGAATAGGCCAAGAAGCACATCCTCTCATCGAGAGGAGTATTCAAAAGGGTCCCAACCCCTCTCTAAGACTGTCTGACAAATCTCTTCCTTCTAAGGACCCCTGTCCTCCTGGATAGCCTTCCCCCCCTGCTGAAGTAACCTATCAAAAGAAACAATAGAGGCACAAGCCTGATATATTGATTGTGCTACCACTGATGGTGTAAAAGGACTCGCCAGACATGTCGAGTTTCAACTGGACTGCACATACGACTGACACCTAACCAACCCCTCCTGCCTTCCAGAGAGCACAATAACAGGGTGGGCTGTTTTTTCATTTCTTTTCTCTGCTCTTCACTTCAGTGTACCATTTAGGCCTTGAAGATTGCAATTTGTGGGGGAGTTGAACATCCACATGGCTGAGCAAAACTACAAATCATGTACAGACAGGCACAGATAATGGGGTATCTGCAGGAGGGGATATGTAAGCTGTAATGTTTTTCAAATGCTTCATTTCATCTCTGCCTGAGGAAGTGTAGACTTTCCACGAAAGCTTGCAAATATGAAAAATAAATAACTTTGTTAGCCTAATCAAGGTATCGACTCGTTTTCTTATGGAGCAATATATATATATATATATATATATATATATATATTTCAACTGGATGTTCCTCCAACGTATTCCACCTCTTTCACATTTAATGTCCACAGCTGGGCTGCTTTGGATATTTTTCGGCAGAGGGCGTCCTGCGTCAGTGGGGTCGGGTCGATGTCCTTCGAAGGCCTCCGTCGAGTGTGACGTCATCGGATGTTATAAGTAGCACGCATGGCACCTATAGCCTCAGTTCTGTTTTTTCCGCAAACGTGTTTGCTTCAAGAACTCGGCGCGCCTTACGTTATCTACTTCGAGAATGTCTTCTACCCTGCCGATCCTGCGGTCTGCCTTCAAAAAGTGCATGGACTAGAAGTCCAAGATGTTCATCACGGAACCGCACCATATCTGCTTGTGGTGTCTGGGCGAGAACCACGACATGGACTACTGCTCGAAGTGCCAGTCGACTTCCAAGCCCTTGCGAGAGCGTAAGGGGAAGTTGCAGGTAGGTCGGGTATCCAAACCCCATACATCAAAAGAAAACTACTGGTCTTTCCACCGACAACTCGAGGGGTGACTCTTCCCGTCAGAGGGAGTCCAGGGAATCTCGGTCCTGGAGTGGTTCTCGCCACTCGTCCTCCTCGTCGAGGCACTCCCGGAAGTGGCGTCACCGGTCACCTTCCCCGTCTTCGTCGGATGATGGCTCCGCGAGGAAAGTTGCTTGCCCCACTAAATCCTCTACTCTGGAGGAGTGGGTGGCATTCAGGGAGAAAATGCTGGAGATTTTTCAATCTCAGGGCACTGTTCCGTCCGTGCCTTCGTTTAAAGCCGTCATGGAACGGTCTCGGTCCGACACTTGCACGCCTTTGGGCCCGGGCAGTCGGCGCAGTAAACATCGGGAACCGTTGAGGTCCCGTTCAGACAAGGCTCCGGTAGATTGCCAGGGATGTGCCCAATCCAGATCACGGTCTTCGTCCCCGGCGAAACAGGAGAAGTCTGGGAAGGTGTCGAGGAAGGCGTTGACACCGTCAGCGCCATGTCCATCGAGTGCAGCTGTCGGGGCCTTGCCCTCGGAGCCTTCAGCGCCCTTGTCGACGCCGTCTGCGCCCTCAATGCTATCGGGGCCTACAGGCCAAAATTTGCCGTTGGAGGCCTGTGTCTGTAGATACTCAGAGAAAGGCTCTATCTAAGACTCCGAGGCCTATTCTTGACTGCAGGTCTGCTCCTGTACCTAGGAAGGAGTTCTTGCATTCTCTGCGGAACATATATGAGGATGAGGCGAGGTCTGATGTGGAGTTGGAGCCTTTTGATATTCCTGGTGAAACTCCTGAAGCTCCTGACATGGTCTTTTCGGAGGACAGTCAGATGATGTTCTGCGTCAGTCTTTACATGATGCCAGTGGCCTTGACACTTCCCCTGAGATGGAGTTTGGTAGGCCAGAGCCTGGGGCTCATGCTGAATCCGGAGTACCTGGGGTGGTCCGGCACTCCAGTTGAATTTGATCAGGATGATCTGACGGACATTTTAGATCAGGGATCGTCCACTGACCTAGTGTTGCCTTTTCACATGACATTACAGAAAAGGGTGGCTGCTACTTGGAACACGCCAGAGTCGCTTCCGGTCATTGATTAAGAAATGCCACCCATCCAGTAGCGACCCCAGCAAACTATCCACACACCCCACTCCTGAGAATTTGGTGGTTCAGGCGGCCACGGGCACTTCGAGGCAGGTGGCGTACCCTACCATCCCTCCAGATAGGGACGACAAGCGCTTCGATGGATGGGCATGCAAGGTATTTTCGGCTGGGAGTATGGCGCTGAAATCGGCCAACTCCACCTGTGCCTTAGCAAATGATTTGTCCACTCTGTGGAACTCTCTCTCTCTGGTGGCTGAGGATATTCCCGAGGGGGAAGAAAGGTATGGGTTTCTTGCTATTGTGCAGAATGACACGGATGCCATGTGTGAATCCCTTCAGTCTGGGTTGGACATGGCTGATAGTGTTAGCCGGTCCATGGCTGCGATACGCAGGTTTGCGACGTGGTTGCGGAAGCCTTGAGAGGTTGCAGAACTCCAAGGCAGCTGCTAAATCTTTGGGCGCAGCTGTGCATTAACCTCAGTCTTTTTGTCATAGGGGACAGCAGTGGAGGGGTGGTTCCTTTCGTTACTACTCCTCTTTTGGTAGAGCGAGAGGAGTGGCCTGTCAAAGACGGAGGACTGAGACCCATCTTGGACTTGTGTCGCTTGAACAAGTTCCTCAGGAAGGACAAGTTCAAGATGGTCACTCTTTCTCAGGTCCTTCAGGCGCTTCGACTTCAGGATTGGTTGGTGTCATTGGACCTACAGGTTGCTTATTTTCCTGTGCCGATCCATCCAAAGCATAGAAAATATCTGACGTTCACGGTTGGCAGCTTGCACTTTCAGTTTCGCGCCCTGCCATTCGGGTTGACCTCCGCCCCGAGGGTCTTCACCAAGCTCATGGTGGTGGTGGCAGCATATCTCAGGAGAGGGGGGGTTCATGTCTACCCTTACCTGGACGACTGGCTGATCCGAACAAGCCCTGGTTCATCTCAGCCTCAATTGCCACTCCCTCAATTTCAAGAAGTCGCATATGACACCTTCCCAACAGCTCCAGTACATCGGGGCTGTGTTGGACACATCCTTGGGGAAGTGCTCCCCAGCCAAGGTGAGGGCTCATCACATTGTCCAGATGGTCAACAAATTGCAGCATGCCCAGAGTCTCCTGACTTTCGAATTCTTAGGGTTGCTCGGCCTCATGGCATCCTGCATTTTTCTGGTGCCAGAGGCCAGACTGAGGATGGGATCCCTACAATGGGCTCTCAGGACACAGTGGTCGCAGATCTCAGGCAAGATGTCGGATCTCCTTCAGGTTCTGCGCACAATCTCACAGAATCTTCTATGGTATGGTAGGCCAGTGAAGGGAATCTGATGAAGGGGGAGAGCCTTTTTGGCAACCATGGCCGGAGGAGACGGTAGTGATGGATGCTTCCCTCACAGGATGGGGGGGGGGCTCACGCCAACAAGCTGACCACCAGCGGTCATTGGTCTCTCTGAGTGTCCTGATCATGACGGACAACACAGTGGCCATGCATTACCTCAACAAAAAGAGGGGTGTAGGGTCACTCCCGCTGTGCAGAGAGGCAATGCAGTTCTGGTTCTGGGCGATACAGCAAGGAATCTCACTCTCGGTAGTTCATCTGGCCGGAGAGGAGAATGTGGCGGCGGACGATCTGAGCAGGCAGAGCGCGATCTCCCACAAGTGGGATTTGGCTCAGGAAGTCCTTCAGGAGTCTTCACCCTTTGGGGAACCCCTCAAGTGGATCTGTTCGCGACCGGTGCCAACTGGAAGTGCGAGACATACTGCTCAAGGGAATTTCCTCAGAGAGGAGCTTTAGGGGACGCGTTTGTAGTGTATTGGTCATTCCCACTTCTGTACACGTTCCCTCCGGTCCCCGTCATTCCTCGGGTGCTAAGGAGGCTGCGGAGGTGCGTGTCCCAGATGATCCTAATTGCTCCGGATTGGGCCAGGAGAGCGTGGTACCCAGACCTTCTAGAAATGTACATCTGTCCTCCATGCCATCTTCCCCGCAGAGAGGATCCTCCCTCACGCCCCCTCCTCAATATGAATAAATCATTGCTATATAAATGAAGATGGTTTCATTACATTGTAATTCAAGTACTTTACAGAAGAATTCTTCTGTCACCTTCTCTTAGGGAAGGCCTTGTCTGAATGCAGTTTCAAACTGTCCGTACTGGCACACTGCGGTGTGACCAGCCTACCGGGGTCTGAGGGCCCACTGACCAGTGGCCCTGTGTTGCAGGCGTTCTTTTCGTACCACCTCACATGTAATTCACAAGGGGCAATACTAGACTAACCATATGAATAATTTTCTGATAGTAGGTTATCATTCCAAGATGGACAGTCTGGCACACTCTTATTGTACTCTTTCACAATACCTCTCTGGGAGTGGGAAAGGGGACACATAGCACCAGTGAGGATTCCTGTATGCTTTGCATTAAATCTCAGAGCATTTCAGGACTATAACAGTGATCAGAGATCTCTACTTTTAATAAACAAGTCTGTGATAAAAGGATTGTATGTGTGAATCTCTAAATGGTATGTGTGAATCTCTAAATGCATAACCGATGCATGGCTTGGTGCTCACATCACGGTTCACAATACTCACCCGAACATTAAAATGTTTGTAACCATGAACCATGCATGCTCATTTTGACAGCTTAAATTGTTGGATGTGAGTATTAAATGGCTGCAACATCAGCCACTGCAATAGGGTATAAGGGCTCTTTTGCTTCTTGTTTCTGAAGAATTTTAAATGAGGAAGGGCTGGGTCTAACTGTGGGCATGCCCAACCCAATACAGAAACATCTTTTGGGAATTATATCTACAGACAGGACAGGATACAGCACCAGAGAGACCCAATAAACAATGCACAGAAAGGCTACACAGAAAGGATTGTAGCTCTTGCTCTTACAAACTTTAGCATGACCAGTAATAAGCTGATGAAGCGTTTTAAACAAAACTGGTTTCTAACGCATGTTAAAGGGTCCACAATTCCTCAGCCACTACCTCCTCACTATTACACAGGCTGCAGGGGTTATTTCGGCAAAAAGAGCAGGCCCATGATCTAACAGAGCTGGCATTAGCATACCTTATTAGTGCTGACATGCAGCAAGTGAAAATCATGGCGTGGCAGTGTAGAAAGGGCGTTTGGCCCAGTGGATGTACAATTTGGGGCAACTTCTTTGATTGCTTTGTGTTTAAGTGTGGGCACAGTATGGCATGCTCGTCAGAGTCACATACACAAAACATTCCAGTGTGCTATAGTATGGACATTGAGCACATCGGACAACAACAGGTATATGTGCTGTTACATACGGGAGCGCCACATCGGCGCCATTAACCAACAGGGTGGTGACTTGGGCAGTGCACAAATCATTGCTGCACACATCACTGCACTGATTTGCCACGGTCTGCACATTGACACAATAAACCCTGCTTTCCTTATGAACGTGCCACGTCACATTGGGTTGCCATCTGGTGTGCATGCTAGGCAGTGGCTGATACATTTAGTCCAAAGCAGACACTAGAATACTTAAGCAAGAAAATGTCAGTTAACCTTCCAAGGGATGCGCCATATGTAACTAAAAAGTAATATAGGAAAAAATACGTTTTGGTGTGTCAAATAGAGAGACATGAAAATAAAGAAAATAGTTGAAAACTTTTCAGTGTTGCATTTTGATTCTCTTTGAAGGATGCATAGGTATGGTCAGCTAACTGATACTTGTGCTGGCCTGGTGAATAAAAATGCCCCATGTTCAGTTCTTAAGACTGAAATGTTAAGCACATACTGTGTAAAAACAATGCCTTGTTAAATGCCCCACTTGAAAGGCTGTTACTTTAGCACAAAGAATGAGGGGCACAGGGTGCGTGACTCCAGAGCATCTCACATGCTGTGTTTTGGAATATGCATTCCTTTGTTTAAATATTCAGAACGCATCACAGTCAGCAGAGATCAGCAGCCGCACATGGCAGAGAGGAGCGCTCACTGGCACAGCAGGCTGCTTAAATGTCTGGCAAGCTTGGAAGCAGCTTTCTGGATGGGCCCCTTACTGCACCCCCATTCCTGAGCTCTTTAGCTCTGGAGGGGGCCGTCGCCCGATCAGGCCTACAGGTCAAGAAACAGGGCTGTGGGGAAGCATTATGTACAATGCTTAAATGCGGTCCCCGAGCCTGTTGTCATTCACGTGTTATATCAGTTGACTGGGAACACAGGATTCTCTCTGGATATACTGATAGAATGTATTCTATTTGGTAAATATGAAAACAATAACTATATCACTGCATTACACAATGTTTTTCTATTTTGGTTTTAGGTTTTCACAAATACCGGCATTTCTATCATTTTATTTACTGGACCCTAAAAGTGCATAGTGTGTTGAATTTATTGAAGACCCACTTTACTGTTGTATTAGGTTCATGAATCAAGTCACACGTGAGCATAATATCCAAAATCCAAATAATAATTTAGCATTTATATAGCACTATGAACCCTCAGGTATCTGAGTGCTGCTCATTAGTACACACGATGTGTGGTGCTCATTTATCGACCTCGGAAGGATGAAAGGCTGAGTTTGGCCCTGCCGGGATTCCAACCTGCGTCAGCAGGCTCTGCACAGATGTCAAAGCAAGCGCTCTACTCGCTGTGCTATCGGACCGGCCTAGTATATTATACCTCATATTCTTTCATCGTGCAATATACTAGGCCAAGATGATGTCTGAGATTTACTATTCCAATCGATATTTGCCGATTAGCGTCGCGTGTCACTAACAATATTTTTTCAATGGTCTGTGAATACGAAAAACTTTCCTGATATGCTGGCCTTCAATTTTGCACAACTATCGACATTGCCATAATTCCATTTTCTGGACTGTATGTTTCCAAGCATACGGTGTATTGATGATTCTTTTGAAGACACACTTTACTGTTGTATTATGTTCATCATGAACCAAGTCACAAGTTCAGCCTAAATCTGGATGCACCCTATATTCTTCCATTTTACACTATACTAGGCTAAGATTGCATCCATGAGATTCACTATCATAATGGAGAATGGGCGATCAATGTCAGCTCATTCCTACATGCAACACGTTGCATGTAATCCACAGCGCAGGGCAGGAGGCTTTTGTTTCCAGTCGGACTCGTTCCCGATTCAAATGCTTAAAGAATTCTTAATATTCATTCAACATTATGGTAAGTGAACTGCCGCATCTTGGACCCGTGCAAGCACCAAGATGGCAGTCAGATTCTGGGCTGGCTGACTGGGTCTGGCGGCAGCTCCGATCCGTTTCATCCGCAATTTACGTGCCACTGCCAACGGACACAGACAGGGACAGCAGGTCAAGGGAAGACTGCCCAGCCCCAATCTATCCCCCTGTGTCAGTGCACTGTATGAGCTGGAGGAGGGCACGTGCGACCAGGCCACATGGGGAAGTGAAATGAAGCAAAGCATGTTGCTTTTTGCCAATTGCTGCCCTGAGCTGAAGCTGCAGTGCTAGAAATACATTATGATTTATATAAAAGTGAATGTGACTGGCTAGTGCGGCCTGGCTTTGCAGGAGCACCTCGAGCTCCAACCGTATGAGATGGAATAATGCAGAGATTGAAAGACTGCTGTCTTTCTGCTTGCTTGGATAGGCCCTGCTCGCCACTCACACTGGACCCCTGTATGGCTGGTGGTGCCACGAGGCGCAACCAGTGTGTGTCTCATTAACAGGTAGGGACGGATGGACGGACGGTAAAGTAAAAGTGAAATATTTTTTCACTCATTTATTTGTACGTTTTTTTAATTGAAATGCAGACTGCTGGTGCGGCACCCCGAGAGGCTAACTGACATCATGCAGCCGCCTGAGCTGCCTGACACAAAGACCGGCCCTGGGTTGAGATATAAGGATTGTGACCTCCCGGATGACGTGATGGAGGTGTTGCTTTCGGCCAGGCGGCCAGCAAGAAAGTCCTTGTACCGTTGCCGTTGCCTTAAGTTTTTCGACTGGTGCAGAGAAAATAACGTCAATCCTTTTCAGTGCTGCATTCCGATGGTTCTTTCTTTCTTGCTTTCTTTGGCCCACAAGGGTCTTCAAGTGGGTACCATTAAGGGTTACCTGGCGGCGTTGTTGTCTTATTTTCAAGAGCTTGTCTGAAGAATGTTCTTATTTTAAAATTCCTTATATTGCCCAGTTTCTTAAAGGGCTCACTAATGTGTTCCCGCCGTCCCCTTTTCAGGTGCCGGTTTGGGATCTGAATTTAGTCTTGAAATTCATGATGGGTGCTCCGTTTAAACCTTTGCATTCTTGTCCTTTGAGACTGTTGACCTTCAAGATGGTTTTCTTGATTGCAGTTACATCTGCTCGCAGAGTGAGCGAGTTGCAGGCACTTTCATCTAAGCCACCTTTTACTGTGTTCCACAAGGATAGGGTTGTACTGAGGGTACGTCCATCCTTCCTACCTAAGGTAATGTCTGATTTTCATTTGAGCCACAAGATGGTACTTCCTGGTTTCTATCCTCCTCCTCTTCCTCGTAAAGAAGAGGAGAGACTCCATAGGTTGGACGCTAGGGGAGCTTTGAGCTTTTATATTTCTAGGATGTCCAGGGTCAGAGTGGAAGACCAATTTTTTTGTGGGGTACACTGGACACTGATTGGGCCAGGCTGTTACCAAACAGACCTTGTCCAGGTGGATTATCCTCACCATTGCTGAATGTTAGATTGGCTGGCAAGGACACCCCTGAGGGTTTGCGAGCTCACTCCACCAGGGGCGTGGCTACATTCACAGCCCTGCAATGGGGAGTTTCTGTTAGGAACATTTGTGACGCTGCAACGTGGTCTTCCATCCACACCTTTGTCAAGCATTACTCCCTGGATTCTTTCCATGGTCAAGATATGGCCTTTGGTAAAGCAGTGCTTTATTCTGCCATCTAATTGGTTATCTCTAAATTCTTCTCCCTCCTCCAATCACCGATACTGCTTTGGGAGTCTGTCAAAGATGTGGAATACATTGGAGGACACAATCCATTCTAAGAACAAGTTATTTACCAACTGGTAACGTTCTTTCGACTGGATGTTCCTCCAAAGTATTCCTCATCGCCCTCCCAGCCTGCCCCTCTGAAGAATTTCCTATGCGATTGCTGCTTGCGTTCCCACAAGGCTATGTGCAGTCAAGGTGGCACTGCGTGCGGTTATGTCACACGTTGTGGGGGGAAAAAACATGAACTGAGGCTAAGGGCGCTGTGCGTGCTACATATAACATCTGATTAAGTCACCCTCAACGGAGGCCTTCGAGGAACATCAAATAGACGCAGGATGCCCTCTGCAGAAAAATGTCCAAAGCAGCACAGCTGTGGATATTACATGTCAAAGATGTGGAATACGTTGGAGGAACATCCAGTTGAAAGAACGTTACCAGTTGTTAAGTAACTTGTTCTTCTGATGCTTGTTAATCTGCTGAAAATCACATGCTGTGCATATATTCTGACATCTAGTAGTAATCATGGAGTATTGTATCTTTTTTTTCGAAGATCAAAAGGGGATGTCGACATGGGCATGACTGTAACACTATCCCTAACGTGACATGTAGTGTACCCAAAATCCCTTGCACGTCAAGATCCCTCAGATTGCTTTTTTCCGCCCAACTATTTGGTCGCCTTATGCAGAGCTTGCAAGAGTTGATATTACTCATTATTGTTACTTGTCCCATGACCTATGGTCGTCTAGTCTCCGGACTGCTTCTTTTCGAGGACTGCTTCATGGACAACCTGCCGCCAAAGACATCCACTACTGATCGGCGACTGGTGTACTGATCGACGTCTGTTGACTGCATGGCCTCGGCACTCAAGCCAGGCTCTTACAGTAGGGAGAGTGGGGCCCTGGGTTTGTTTTGTTTTCGAGAATGCATTTCATTTTCCCTTCTCTTTCCCTATTTGGTCCGACTGCTGTCTACCTCTGCTATGTAGAGAACGCTCTTTAAATACTGTCCGTCGCGTAACGGCAAATTAGGTTGGACGGACACCTATCACCGTTGCTATAGGTGTTTACCTCGTGACCATGATGAACGTTCTTGTAAGTCCTGCAAGCTCTTTCGTTCCAAGACGTTAAGAGACAGGCGGACAAAACGGTGGGCGGCCTACGCAATGCAGGCCGGAAGTTGTTGCCCCATTGGCACTGTCTCTCTGGATGACGAGGACTCCAGCGGCAGCCATGGCTCTGACCTAGAAGCCATAGACCTTTCGGTGGAACCCTCTGGTTCCCTGATGCCCATCCCCAGCCCCGTCAGACAAGCCACCAGCCCGGTTTTGGGGATGTCACAGCCCAGCGATAAGGGCACACGTGCACCATTTAAACCCAACCACGCAACTCCTAAGACAACCTCGATGGACACGTCAAAGAAGCGTTTAATGCCAACAGGCCCGTCGAAAACTTCAACAGTGTGTTCCGAACCTCGCGGTTCGGCACCCTCTGCGCAACCGTCTTCTAGGCATGGGACTGAGCTTTCTTTTCACAAGGGTGTTCTCCCCAAAAAACACACGGTTGCTGACACGCCGTACAACGGCGCGCAGGCACCTAAGGCTTCGGTAGAGTCTTGTGGCTATTATTTCGCCAGCAGGAGAACCAAGGGACACCAGCATCTCTCAATGGGGGTCATTACAACCCAGGCGCTAATTGCGCCAACTTTGTTCCTTTCGCAGTCAATCTTTCTCCCGGTCTCCCCATGGTCAATATGGCTCTGCAAGCCCCATGGTCCTCCGGCCAAGGCTCATCTGGAAATAGCCAACACCAGCAGAGAGGTCAATGCAGAGACAAGGGTAGAGGCAGGAACTCTACTCCAAGAGGCTCCCTGGCCTCCACTGCAAAGTGACTTGCCGGTTGGGGTACCTCCCATGCCTCCCTGGTCGGGGGACGATTGTCATCATTCATTCACGCATGGGAAGGGATCACATCCGACCACTGGGTGTTAAAGACCGTCATCCACAGTTACTGCATCGAGTTCCACTGGCCACCTCGATACCACCCACCGAAGAGAAGCCACTTATCACCAGCACACCTGCAAATCTTGCTGCAAGCAGTGTTCAAGGCCCTGAAGGCTTTCCAAACTCACCTCCATGGGAAGACAGTTCTAGTCCTCGTGGACAGTACTACGGCCATGTATTAAACAAGGGGGGGGGGTGCTGTTGCGCACAGAGCGGCATGCAAGCCTCTGTGTGAGCTCCACTGGTGATCCTGGAGTCCGGCATAATATTAGCCCTCAAACTATCAAGTTTGCCACCAAAATCTGGAGATAGCAACATGAACCCGTCGAGCACGCCCTGATTGAATATCAAGACCTTTGCTGTATTACTACCGGAGAAACACGACGAAAGAAATGTTAGTCCCCGGACTGAGCGCCGTGTGGCTTGTGGAGTGGGCAGAGCTAGTGGTGGAGAGGACGTGGCGGCTAAACTCTGCAACAAAGCGGGCAGGGGACAGGAGGGTGATGACCACAACCCGCTGTCTTAGCCACCGTGCTGTCCTATGCCGTGCCCCCCCTCTGCTCCGCTTGAGAGGTGCGCAACGGTCCTCACCTTGAAGATAACGAGTGACTGAAATAACCCTGGTGGGCTGTGGGAGGCACTGTGCTCATCCGGGCATCTCGACCCGCACACCGCATGCAAAGAGAGGACCCATCTGCCCGAGTGAAGTGCCCGGAGGCACCAGACCAAGCGAAACCGCCGGACCTGCACACTCGGCACACCCGACTGTACTGGCACAGACAGAGTCGAACATCCAGGACCCTGGGGGTGAGGCGCCAGCACAGAGGGAGGAATACATTGTGGTGCGCTCTGGCCATACTAACAATGCCCCCCCCCCCCAATTCACCAGACACCCAGAGGTGGAGGAGGTGGAGCCTGCGGGCGCTGCAGCCCGCAGCGCTTATTAGACCACAGCATCCTGCTCCTCCTCCCCATCCGCCACAAGAATTCAACCAGACTTTGCGAAGTCTGTTGCTGGCCTACCGGCGTGGTGAGGAGATATTCCTCCCTGGGGGAACATTTATCAGCGGGCAGGAAGAAGCACAGTGTCATTGTGTTGCATAGCGTGAGGAGCACAACAAATGGACTGGGCCCAAGCTCCCCTTATGAGTGGTCACAGACTGGAGGACACATAAGCTTGCTGGGAAACCCCAGCAGCATGACTGTGCTCATAGACTGCAGGCACCACACAGCACGCACAGAACAACGTAACGAGGGCGCCTAAGGAAAGTACTGAAGGCGCATCTGTGGGATGAGTGTGAAGTGAAACAAAGCGTCGCTCAGAGACAGTTACACCTGTAGAGCGAGTCACAAGAGAGAAACGTCTCTCACTGCGGCGTTGTGCCGGGGTCCCTATCAACTAGCAGGGACTCGCTGCTCTTGCGCAACCCTCGAGTGTCCCCTGACCGGATGTTACAAGAACGCGTAGAAACCTATGGAGACAATTGAAGTTACATCAACCACGATACACTCAGTGGAATCTAAGATGGCGGCTCCTTGATAACGTTTCTATCAACTAACAATGCAGGTCTAGTCTTTTTCTTTCACTTGGTCCTTCTTCTCTTTCTACCGTTTGTTTGTACTTATTCCCCGCGAACTTACAGGTAACTGCGTTGCTACTCTGCTCTTCAGCTTTCTCCCTTGTAGCTGCTCGCTCGTAAAACTTGCCTCCTGCCAGTTTTTCTCCTCTGGAGTCCTCCCTCGCTCCCTCCTCCTTTTTTCCCTTTCTTGGGCATAACCGCCTTTGGTTTCTTCCTCTCCGCCTTCCCCGCTCGGGGTCAGTCGCTCGTTAGCCGATTCTCGGCACTTTCCTTGGCTTCCTTTATTTTCTTCTACCTTCTTTATCCGCATCCGCGGCTTTATTTATTTTTCTGCCGTTCGCGGCTTCATCTTGTGCTTACCTTCTCTGCCGTCCTCGGCCTTTCTTTCCTTCCGGCTTCGGTCTGCCTTAGCCGGCAGCTTCTGTGACTTGCAGCCGCTCGCGGCTTTTGCAACGCTTACATTTCACCCTTCCTAGCCTTTATTTACCTCTCCTCTTTTTCCTGGTCCCGGCGGTCCTCTGCTCTTTCTCTCCTTCATTCTCCTTCTTCTCCTCTCTCCTTACCCCTTGGTACTACCTTAAACGTTTTCTGCTGCTATTACAGATCCTCTTCCCCTATTGCTTCTATCAGGGAATTCTCCGTCCTTCTACCTGCCACTACGAACCGGGAGTCCCATCCTCCTCAAGACCTGCAGGATCAGGGTTTTCTTCCTCTGGGGAGCACAGAGCACAGATTGTTTGGCCTCTGAACCTCTGGGGGGATGCCTCTTACCTCTTCACATCTGTCAGAACCCCAAGAGCTGTGAGTACCCCGTCGGATTACAGAGGTTGTAAGAGATAGCAACGCCTAAAAAGAAAGAAGCATGGATCAACAAATCCAGCAGCTGATGGATGCCGTGCAGACTTTGAATACTGAAGTACAGGGATTACGAAACGAAAGCACCCTGCTTCGCCAAATGGTGAACTCTAGGACTGAATTACCGCCAGGACCCTTACCTATGGGAAAGCACGAAAGTAACCCCAGGAAGCTTAAAGAATTCATAGATTCTTGTATCGTACAGTTTATGCTCAAACCAGTGTTTTTCCCTACTGAACGGTCCAAGGTTAGTTTCATTATATCTAACCTCTCTGGCAGTGCACTGGCCTGGGCTACTGCATTAGTGACCACTAACAATCAACTCTTAGACACTTTGGCTGGGTTTCTTAATAGTCTGCAGGCCATGTTTGGTCGCAGGGAGTTAGTGGTTACCGCCCAGGAGAACCTTCTTGATTTAAAGCAAGGAATCATGGAATTAATGTCTTTTATAACACAATTTAAACACTTGGCTAATGAGACAGCATGGTCCGATAATGCCCTTTTGACCATATTCAGAAGGAATGTCAATGAGGAATTAAAGGACGAGTTATCTCGTGTTCCCCGCCCACATAATCTTGCAGAGATGATCACCCTTGTTCTCCAAATGGACTATCGCATCCAAGAACGAAATTGGGAAAAGAGGAAAGGAAAGGCAAAGGGGATACCAACTTCCTTTAGAAGTGAAACAATTAAGACATCCCGTATCGCCGAAGATGAACCTATGCAAGTAGGCATAACTCGAGGCCCTCTTACCATTGAGGAAAGGAACAGGAGACGCACTCTGGGATTGTGCATGTATTGCGGATCCAACAAACATGTGCTTAAGGACTGTAACCTGGTTCCTCCACGGCGCTCGGGAAACACATCCACCCGTTCATAAAGGGAACTGTGAATGGGTCCATTTTGAAAAGTTCCCTCAACTGCGTCACAAACGCCCCACAAATGGTAGTGGTACCATTTAACCATCCAATTCCAGGACTCTGTGATCGAAAGGGTACCGGCTCTGGTGGATTGTGGAGCTGCGGGTCTTTTTATGGACATTGATAGGGCATACAAACATAAGATACCCCATCTATCTAAGACCACCGCTATACCTGTAGAAGGAGTTGATGGAAAACCACTGTCCTCAGGGTTCATCAAGGCAAATACATCGGTCCTTACCATGAAGATAAACACACATAAAGAAGAGGTGATCTTTGACCTTATCAAAGCTGCACACTATTCTATTATCCTAGGAATCTCTTGGTTGTCTAAACATAACCTCTACATAAACTGGAAGGCCGGAACTATGTTTTTAGGATCTGAATACTGCACAGCTACGTGCTTACCTAACTCTGACAATGGTGTACACATCTCCCAAGCTCAAGTAGCACCGCAGAATTCCTCTTCTGTAGTATTGAATCTAAACCTGCTGCCGGAGATCTATCATGAATACCATCGAGTGTTTTCCAACGAGGAATTTAAGGAGTTGCCTCCCCACAGATGAGACAACTGCGCCATTGATCTATTACCAGATGCCCAGATCCCTTTTGGAAGGATGTATACTCTTTCTAACCCAGAAAAGGAAGCTTTACGTGAATATCTACAAACCAATGTACGTAACGGATTGATTACCGAATCCAAAAGCCCAGCTGGCGCTTCACTATTCTTTATACCAAAGAAGGATTGTAAAGAACTCCGACCCTGTATTGACTACAGGGGATTACACAAGGTTACCTATAGAGACAGATACCCCTTGCCTCTAATTCAAGATATTCTCGAAGCAGTCAAAGGTGCTTCAATCTTTTCGAAACTAGACTTACGTGGTGCATACCATTTGATTCGGATAAAAAGCGGAGACGAGTGGAAAACCGCTTTCCGCACGCCATTCGGCCACTACGAGTATCGGGTGATGCCATTTGGATTGGCGAACGCTCCTTCCGTCTTTCAGAGGTTCGTTGATCATTTGTTCTCTGATCTACTCCTCCATTCGTTAATCGTCTATTTAGACGACATATTGATATTCTCAAAAAATCTACAAGAACACATGGGCCATGTTTCCGAAGTTCTCCACTGTCTTTAAGACAACCACTTGTTTGCCAAACTGGAGAAATGCTCATTTCACCAAATGAGTATCCCCTATTTGGGCTTTATCCTTTCTGCCGAAGGGGCGTCCATGGATCCACGAAAGGTAAAAGCCATACAGCAATGGAAAGCTCCTCAAGGGGTAAAAGAGGTCCAAAGGTTTCTGGGATTCTCAAACTTGTACCGAAGATATATCCCTAACTTCTCAAAGACCATCAAACCTTTGACCACTCTTCTTCAAAAAGGTAAAAGGTATGCATGGACTACCGAAACACAACAAGTCTTTGACAAACTCAAGACTGCCTTTTCCACTGCACCTATCCTTAGACTACCGGATCAAACAAGACCATTCATTCTCGAAACAGATGCCTCACATTCGGCAATTGGAGGTGTACTAAAACAAGCATCCTTGTCAGGCGTCGAACACCCCATAGCCTACATGTCAAAGACTTTGCTTCCTTCGGAACAAAACTACGCAGTCCTTGAGAAGTAACTACTCGCCATAAAGAAGGCATGCCAAGAATGGAGACATTTGCTAATAGGAACAAGACATCCTATCACCATCCGAACTGACCATAGCAACCTGAAAGTACTCCAAAATTATGAATGTCAAAACAGTCGCCAAGCCCGCTGGGCCTATTTCTTTTCCTCCTTTGACTTCATAATCACTCACATACCTGGCACCAACAATCAATTGGCAGACGCTTTATCCCAGAGTCTACAAACCGAAGAAACTCTCATTCAGCAGAAGATATTGCCTCAAGCTACATTCATCTTTTTGGGATCCACCTTTCTTCAGGACATTCGCAAACAGCTCTCTGGAATCAATTAAATAGACATCCAAAAGTACCAACTCCAGGAAGAACAAGGTTTGTTCTACCACAACGCAGAGCTATATGTGCCTACCGAATCCCTCAGGAAACAAGTGTTGTACATGTGTCATGACCATAAGACTGCAGGACATAGGGGAATCGCCAACACCTGTCATGATCTCTGCTTCCAAAAGGTCAGGGTTTTCCCAACTCCCTTGGAAGCAGATCCATAACCCAGGTTCCGAGTGCCAACCAGTCCCAATTGGGACCTTTTGGACCCAGTCCTGGCGCCAGTGGCACCAGGCTCATAAATATGCCCAGTCCCAGCGCTGGAAGCGCCGGGCTCATAATGCTTGGGTGGACTTACCTTCAGCAGACCATGCTGCTTACTTGCCTGCCAGTTGAGCATCTGATCCTCTTCTGTTTGGAACTACTTTTCCTGTTGGGTGGGGCTGGAGCCACTCCCTAGATTCAGAACACTGGAACTCTTCTGGAAGGCAGGAACTCTTTTCTTACCAGGAACTCTTTTCTTACTTAGGCGTGGCTGTGGAAGGAGACACCTAAGCACTACAGGAGGCTATTTAAACCACACCCGGTGGATGAATCTTGCTTTGCGTTATTCTGCAACCTCTGCAGCAGAACGCTCATCGTGTCTTCTGCATCCGGTCCTGGGCCTAAGGAAAAAGGCTTACCATCCTGAATCCAGTCTTCAGCAACACCTATAAAGACTAGAAAGAACAGGTTAGCATTCCGGCATCTGAAAGGCAAAGGCTTACCATCCTGAATCCAGTCTTCAGCAACACCTATAAAGACAAGAAAGAACAGGTTAGCATTCCGGCATCTGAAAGGCAAAGGCTTACCTACTCTTCGTGCGCTCCGGAGGTCTTCACACTGCATTCCGGCATCTGAAAGACAAAAGTTTACCAACTCTTCGCACGCTCCGGAGGCCTTCGGCGCTGCATCCCGCATCTGAAAGACAAAACAAGGTGCGTTTAAAGACATTGGGGAACTTTAATACTCACGTGCCATTACTCCTTTCCACATCTAATCCAGTGGGTATTCCGGCACCCTGCAGCCGCTCCGAACTCGTACCTGCAAAATAAAAAGACAGTTAGAGCGCATAGTGAAGCAGGCAACAAGCGCTTACTTACGTGCTTCCAGGCGCTTCTATTCATCACACGGGCTCCATCTTCAACTCACTTCAGCCCGTCATCCGCCATCGCCGGAACCCTGCAAAACAAGAGACATCATTACTAAAGACTTTAAAGACATTTGAATGACTCGAAACTTACCGTTCGTGCAGTAAACGACGGACACCAGTCCCCTGAAGTCAAGAGGCCTGCGCTACCTATCCAGTGAAGAAACTGGTTACAGCACCCTGCCCCGAGGCAGATGGAGAGCTCGGCATTCACTTACCTAAGACATCTTACTCTACACGTCAGGCATACAGTGCACAGAGGTCCAGCCCAAAGAGCCAACCGGGTGCTACACATCACCTTTGAAGATACGGTAGTCGCCCAGTCAAGACCGGCGCCTCTGCGAGAATCAGGTGAGCGTTACAACACCCTCGAATTGGTCAATCGCCACTTCTGGTGGCCTTCTGTTGCTTCGGACGTCAGAGACTACGTCACTGCATGTCCTGTTTGTCTTCAGGAAAAAGCACCAAGAAGACTACCGATTGGGAAGCTAGTTCAACCTCCCCTTCCTAATCAACCTTGGGAAAGGATTTCGACCGACTTTATAGTGGAATTGCCTCCTTCCAACCGCAACACCACGATTATGGTGACCATCGATTCGTTAACTAAAATGGCACATTTCATACCCCTGGTGAAAATTCCTACGGCTGCTCAAATGGCATCCTGCTTCCTACAGACTATTTTCTGCTTACATGGTTTACCTAAGAACATTATCTCTGACAGAGGGCCACAATACATTTCAGTCTTTTGGAAGAATCTATGCCAAGCCTTAGGCATACACCGGAATCTTACCTCAGGTTACCATCCACAGGCCAATGGCCAAACCGAAAGATTAAATCAATCATTGGAACAATACCTCAGATGTTTTGTTTCCACTACACAGGATAACTGGACTGAGTTGTTACCATATGCCGAAATAGCTTACAACAATGCGCAACATTCCGCCATCAAGATGTCACCTTTCTACTGTAACTATGGGTTTCATCCTGAAATTTTACCCATCACAGCCACTCGAATAACTAACTCCCCTTCAGTAGAGGAGTGGGTGGCACACATTCAATCAGGACATAACATTGCCCGTGCCATCCTGAAAGACACTCGACAAAGAACCAAATTCCAAGCGGATAAAAGAAGATCTCAAGAACCCACGTAGTTTGGTTATCGTCCCGCTATCTCCCCAAAAGATTGATACCTTCCAAACTATCTCCAAAATTCTTTGGTCCTTTTCAGGTTCTCAAGGCGATTGGAAAGGTATCATATCAGGTACAACTACCGCCTTCTTGGTCACGGATACACAATGTATTCCATGTCTCCCAACTAAAAACTCATGTATCTGACAGATTCTGCAACAAGGAGTGCTATCACCCCCTCCTATTGATACACCAGAAGGGCCTGAATACGAGCTTTCGCCATAGCTGACTCCAGGTATCACCGAGGAACCCTACAATACTTGGCTGATTGGAAGGGGTACAGCCCATCCAACAGAACTTGGAAACCGGCTTCTGCAGTGCATGCACCTGCATTGGTGAGGAGATTCCATCGATGCCATCACTGGAAGCCCGGTCCTTCCCCCCCACGGGGAGTGCATACTGTTACAAGAACGCGTAGAAACCTATGGAGACAATGGAAGTTACATCAACCACGTTACACTCAGTGGAATCCAAGATGGCGGCTCCTTGATAACGTTTCTATCAACTAACAATACAGGTCTAGTCTTTTTCTTCCACTTGGTCCTTCTTCTCTTTCTACCGTGTGTTTGTACTTATTCCCCGCGAACTTACAGGTAACTGCGTTGCTACTCTGCTCTTCAGCTTTCTCCCTTGTAGCTGCTTGCTCGTAAAACTTGCCTCCCGCCAGTTTTTCTCCTCTGGAGTCCTCCCTCGCTCCCTCCTCCTTTTTTCCCTTTCTTGGGCATAACCGCCTTTGGTTTCTTCCTCTCTGCCTCCGGCTTCCCCGCTCGGGGGGTCAGTCGCTCGTTAGCCGATTCTCAGCACTTTCCTTGGCTTCCTTTATTTTCTTCTACCTTCTTTATCCGCATCCGCGGCTTTATTTATTTTTCTGCCGTTCGCGGCTTCATCTTGTGCTTACCTTCTCTGCCGTCCTCGGCCTTTCTTTCCTTCCGGCTTCGGTCTGCCTTAGCCGGCAGCTTCTGTGACTTGCAGCCGCTCGCGGCTTTTGCGACGCTTACATTTCACCCTTCCTAGCCTTTATTTACCTCTCCTCTTTTTCCTGGTCCCGGCGGTCCTCCGCTCTTTCTCTCCTTCATTCTCCTTCTTCTCCTCTCTCCTTACCCCTTGGTACTACCTTAAACATTTTCTGCTGCTATTACAGATCCTCTTCCCATATTGCTTCTATCAGGGAATTCTCCGTCCTTCTACCTGCCACTACGAACCGGGAGTTCCATCCTCCTCAAGACCTGCAGGATCTGGGTTTTCTTTCCCAAGAGGGTTTCCCAGGTGGGGGCCCCCTGGGGAGCACAGAGCACAGATTGTCTGGCCTCTAGACCTCTGGGGGGGACGCCTCTTGCCTCTTCACATCTGTCAGAACCCGAAGAGCCGCGAGTACCCCGTCGGATTACAGAGGTTGTAAAACCGGATACATTTCACTGTGTTACTCTAAAATGTGACTCTCTAGCCCAAGACCTCTACCACAAACATATCATCACTGCGAAAGGGCGTGCTGTGTCACAATGGGTGCAAGGGAGGCTTCCATAAACTGTATCCGGGCCCTCAGAGGCGTCTTTCATCCGTAAAACAGACATACACGCATCAAGAACTCCTCACTTTGCAGGATAATGCCTAAAGGTGCGCCCACTAAGAAAGGAGGAACAATAGATATATTTACTAAACAAACATAGCCCTAAACAACCGAGCGCTGGAGGTGAAGTTACAGACAGACACAAGATGGCAACGGCACCTCCTCCCACTGATCTGCAAGGAGTCAGCACGATCATACAACTGGGATTTGCTGCAATGAACGACAAGTTAGATGGTATCAATATTAACATAATATCTGGGAGGATAGCTTAACGGCAACGTGCGCACCTTGGAAGCAAGACGACACGAAGCAACACAGGTTCGATCCCCGGGTCAGCGCTTAGAAACCTCTAGGTGTTTAAGTACGTCATAAATACGCAACTAAGGCAACAAAAAAAAAACATTACGCAACTGAAAAAACAAACAATTCCTCTAACAGCGCCTCGATGCCCGCGGGCTGTGTGAGCGCTTTAAAAATGCAAAAAAATAAATAATGCGGACACAAATGGAAAAAGCAACACAGCTTATTACTAAAGCGTGATAACCATGGCAAAGGTCTTGGGCACCATCAAGCTCAAATGCAAAGATTTATAGGCGAGGTCGAGGAGGAGGAACATACGCATCGTGGGGGTCCCTGAGGACACCCTGAAAGGGCCCATTGACAGGCAGTGGAAGAACTCTTGAAGGATATTTTGGGCAACCCAGGGTGATTCCTGATGTTAGTCGTTGAGCGTGCACATAGATCACTCGCAGCGAGACCTAATCGGAGAGAAGGAGGAGCTCATACTGCGATCCAACGTAATACGTATTTTTCCAGGCTACACACTTACGGTCCAGCAGGAGAGACAAACATTTGTAGGGGTGAAGAAACTGTTGAGAGAATGTGGAATCCCTTAAGCTATGTTATACCCAGCGAGACTGTGCAGGAAGTTCAAAAACAAGACCTACTTTGTCATGTTTCCGGAAGAAGCAGCCTCGTTTTTCGAGGCCAATATCCCCTTGACAGAGTCTGAGCCCTCCGGAGAGAAGGAATGAAGGTGCGACAAAGGCACACGCCATCTACAGCGAAGTTCGACAGATCCGGCAGAATGTGATGTGGTAGTGAGTCACCATTATGGATGCTATCCTAGTAACTGAACAGTAACCTGCAACCAGGCCATTGAGTATGCAGGGGGTTACAGAAGTTGTGCAGAACTATTGATAAATGTATCCGTATATGAAGAATTCTGTAACTGGTAATGCCTAAAGGTTTTCATAATGTGTTTTTGAAACGCAGAACTATACTGGTACAGTGGTAAACTTAGGAAAGTTTATTTGTTGTAGGAAAAGCAGCCGGAACTCTGGGACGCCGCGAAAACAGTAGTCCCAAATGCAAGTGCGTAGTTTAGTTTGTTTTGTTGGGGGAGGGAATAGTCAGTGAATGGTCAGGGTTTCATAGTCAAAGTTCGGGGTACTATGAGGGTGGGGGAGTGCGGCGAGGAGTTGGGTTGAAAAAGTTAAGAAATTGCACAGAACAGTACCAACAGGTAATGATCACAGCATAGATAGGCACAGGTTGATGGAGCTCAATTGCCGATTTATTTAGAAAGCAATGATTGATATCTGGTTCACTGGAGTAAAATTACTAAATTGGAATGTCAGGGGCATGGGCCTTCCTATGAAAGCTCGGAAGGTGGCTGCATACGCAAACCGGCTAGGCGTCCAGATACTATACTTACAGGAAACACATTTTCAAGATCACCATGCACGTAACTTTGTCCCAAGTTGGGGTGAACGCCGCTACTACACCTCATATTCCACTAAAGCCAGGGGGGGGTCATGATCCTTATACACAGATCGCTCTCCTTCACGCACTATGGGACGGAAAGTGACGACCAGGGTAGATTTGTATTGGTGCACGGGAAACTGAGGTATTGCTGATGAATATTTACGGTCCCAATATCGACGACCCCAAATTTTATGATCATGTGTTTCAAAAATGTGGCAAGTACCCAACTGTGCAGCTACTATACTAGACACAGACTTGGACCGCACGTCGACCGCTCCCAGATCTCTGACGAAAGTGGCCCGCACTATCAATACGCAGATCACAGATTTGGATCTGAGGGACACCTGGCGCTCACTACACGGGATGCAGAGGTCCTTCACCTTTTACTCCTCTGTGCATGATATGGACTCGCGCATAGACCTGTGGCTGTTATCTAGCACGGCTTTGAGCTGGGTAGTAGAAGCTCGGATTCTACCCAGGACACTGTCTGATCATTCCCCTATATCAATCACTATGAATATCCCTCATAGTAAGCCCCAAAGGGCACAATGGCGCTTCAAAGCCGAGTCGCTTTTAGATCCAGTTTTTAGAGCCAATATAACACAACATATCTCAGACTTCTTTGATACCAATGACGGCTCAGTAGCTGAGCACACTAACCTGTGGCAGGCATTCAAAGTTTATATGCAGGGGAATAGCAATGTCCCCCGAATTTGGGGTGCTGCGCGACATTAGACGGGAACTCAAGAGGTGAGAGGAATCCATAGCCCAGCTACAGGCAGAATACTTGGCTAACCCATCCCTGCTGATCAATATGGAAATTAAAATACAATTGGAGAAATCCTCTGAGGCCGCAGACAGAGAGTTGCGCTACTTTAACAAACCTATGGCGACTCGTAGATATGGGGAACAGGAAAGGCCGGGCAAACTTCTAGCACGCCTGGTGCGCACAGAAAGCGGTAGCACAACCTTCCTGTGTATCCTTAGGCAGGACGGAGTAGCTGTTAGGAAAGCGAGCGAGGTCAGTAATGTGTTTGACTTCTACAGTGGTCTCTACTCCCCCCATAGGAAGGCCACAGATAAGGAGATTGATGACTTCTTAGCTGTAATCCCCACAACACTGCTGCAAGTCAGATCTGCACATTCAACTATGACGCATTAGCCGTGGCGGCATGCACCAAACTCGATCAATGGTACCATCTACCCATTTCACTGATGGGTCGGCTGGCACTAGTCAAAATGATCATAATGCCCAAACTTTTACCTCTTCAGCACAGTACCACTCTGGCCGGGCAGACTCATCTTTGAGAAAGTAACAGGTGCCAGCTCTGCCTTTGTGTGGAAGGGCAATGTGAGGGCCAGCTGGCGACGCCTCATGCCACCTTATGAGCGAGGGTGGTCTTGCGGCTCCTTACTACGAGGCGTATTACCTGTCCGCCCAGGCATATCATGCTGCAAACTGGTTGAGGGAGGCACAGCGAACCTCCTACATGGATCTGGAAACACGGGGGAAGACGGGGTCCGCATTACTGCATGGGGTAGCCTCTGGGAAGAGCGGAAACTGCAACCACCTGGACCCGAAGCTGGCCACGCAACAAGCATGGGCGAGATTAACACTGCAACCCCGAAATGTTGTCATGTACAGTCCCCAACTACCAATCTGGAATGTGCCCTACCTGGCCCCATCAACAGACGCAGCATTATCCACACACTGGCAGGAGGTGGATGTTATACAGTTTGAAGATCTGTATCACAATGGCCTGGTTAGACCCTGGAAGGACATCAAACTTCAGATAGGGGATACCCCAGTGCAGAAGCTGCAATATCTTAGACTCAGATTGGTAATTGCAGTAGCATGGGAGGAATTCCCACAAGAACCAAAGTCATATCCATGCCTCAATTACATAACCTTCACTTGGATGACCATGAAAACTGCCTCTGCATTGTATAGAATGGCGTTGGAAACAAGAGGGATGCAGGTGCCTGATGTTAGGGGGGACTGGGAGAGAGACCTAGGGACCACATTCACGGATTCACACTGGTCACAGCTGTGCGGCCTCACTAAGCAGGTATCCCTTAACTCCAGGTTCAGGCTAATCCACTTTGAAATACTGAACAGAGTACACCTCAACCCAGCTCGCTTGAAGAGAATGTATGCAACAGCCACAGGGAAATGCCCTAGGTGCGGGAGCAAAGAAGACAACCTGATGCACATGTTCTGGTCCTGTGGGAAGCTCTTTGAATACTGGGGTGGGGTCTGTGAGGCACTTGAAGCTATGGTGGAGCAGTCGGTGAATTAGGAGCAAAAGATATGTATATTGGGCTATGTACTCAAAATTAACGCAGCGAAGCACAAGCTAATTAACATTGGACTACTGCTGGCTAAGCGCACCATATTAATGAGGTGAAAGAACGGGGCACCCCAACAATAGAGGAATCAGTAAATGACATGGTGTGGGCGAATGACCAGGAGGAAGTATACTCTAGCTTACTTCCCCACACCAACAGACCAAGGGATATGTTGGGGGGATTCCGCCAATACCTGAACAACAGGACTGATATGAACAATAGTGTAAACGGAACAGTGTAAATGCAGGGTGCTGAGATCCAATAACACCTGTGTCTTGGGCACGCCACGAGCAAGATTGACAAATGTATCATAGGGGTCCTTTCCTTTTGGAGCCCCCAAAATGTGGAATGCTTTACTGCCTGGTTTTACAGCTTGCAATTCTTTCCCGGCTTTCAAACAAGGATTGAAAGTGGCTCTGTTTAAATAATCCACATGCATCTTACTGTTCCATGGCCTGTCCCCTTGATGCTTGATGTGCTCCTCGCAATTTTTGTTATTTGCTAATGTATGTTCTGTTCGGCACACTCATGCCTATGGGCTACTTTGTCTTTGCACCTTTTAAATAAAATAAAAATAAATAAAAATCCAAACTGTCCACAGAGCGTGCACTTACGATACATGCTCATACCACACACACACGCTTACGACACATACAACACACACACTAATGACATACAATCCTCAAACATGTGCTCTTATGACACATGCTGCTCTAACAAGAGCCCCTACAACACTCACGCCTATCATACATGTTACTGTGACACATGCACCTACTACACATGGGCCTACTACACACAGCATATGGAGGTATGGCACATGCTCTCAAATTTACCTGCGACACACGCTTCTACCATACATGGGTGATTGAGTCGATGTACACTTTTAATACAAACTGTCGACTGAGCTATGATTTGACTTTTAGGGTCATTTTTTAGGTGATGAAATAAATGTACATACTCACCTACAACACATGCTCCTACCACACACACACCCTTATGACACACAGTTACAACACGCACCCTGACACACTCCTATAACACGTGCTACTATGACTTGTGCTGCTATAACAAGCGCTCCTACAAGACGCACTCCTATCATACATGTTCCTATGACACGTGCACCTATGCGTCTAATACACCTAAACATATGGACATACGGCATGCGCTCTCACATTTACCTCCGAGACACGCTCCTACTACACATGGATGATGGAATAAATGTACACTTTCAATACGAACTGTCCACAGAGCATGAGAGTTTTACAATACGTACTTTAAACAATTAACATCTCAAAGACTCACGTTAAAGGCAAGTCTCAGCTGACTGTAATGTGAGTTTTAAGGTGATGGAATAAATGTGTACTTTCCATACGAAATGTCCACCGAGCGCACAGATTCACTTCGATCTCAGTTTTAAAGGGTAATGGAATAAATATACACTTTTCATACAAACTAGACACAGAGCGTGCTCCTATGACACATGCTCCTATCACACATACCCGTGCGACACACACTCCTAAAGCACATGCTCTTAAAACATGTGTTGCTATAACAAACGCTCCTATAACACAAACTCCAATCATACATTTTCCATGATACATGCACCTACTACACATGTGCCAACTGCATATAACATGTGGATGTACGGCACATGCGCTCACATGCACCTCCGACACTTGCTCCTACCAGACACAGGGGATGGAATAAATGTACACTTTCAATACAATACGCTCCACAGAGCGTATTTTACAATGCGTATATTACACAATTAACATCTCTTAAAAACTCTTATTAAAAGCAAGTCTCCGCTGAATTTAATGTAATTTTATGATGATGGAATTAACATGCACTTTCAAAGGAACTGTTCACTGAGCGTATCAATTGACTGTCAGTTTAAAGGTGATGGAATAAATGTACCTTTTCATACAAACTGGACACAGAGCGTGCACCAATGACACATGCTTCTATGACATATGCTTCTACAACACATGCTCCTACCACACATGCACCTACCACACAAGCTGCTATCACACATACTCACACTTATGCTGCTTACTCTTATGATGTAATCCTTCGACATGCACTCCTACGACACATGCTCCTAGCACACACACACACACACACACACACACACACACACCACACTGTGATGAATAACAGGTGTATTCGCCCCTTCTCCCCAAGGGGGGCCCCCTTATGAGTCTAGGGAAGTGAGCCCGCTCAGCAAAACCCTCCCTAGGGGTCGGGGCAAGTGGGACCTTACTGGGAGAGACTTCCCCCTTTGAGGACAAGGACTGCCGTTCCTCTAACAAAAGATGTATATTTAACTAGGACGAGTAGGTGAGGAGGATAGCACTGAGGAAGCCCGCTGACAGCATTACGCCTTGTAGAGGTGGAGAGGTGGTGGGGTGGTGAGAAGTTATGTAGCCTGCGGCTTTCATTGAAGCAGAGAATGCCAGTACAAGACGCTGGAGGCCCGACCTGAGTCGATGCGAGGAAGGCATAGTGACGAAGGAATGAGCTAGCCAGTGGTGGTGTGACCACAAGTGCAGCGTCTGTGCAGGATTCCCAAATCACAACTAAATCACTGGTACAGGAAACGTGGAAAGCTTCCAACTGCAAGAGCGAGTGCAGAGCAGTAACCCGACGAGGAACCGGGAACGGGAAGCCGAAGAGCTAAAAAGAGAAAACACTGAAGCGAGAGCCGAGCCCCACCACCATCTCCGGCAGAGAGAGAGGTACCAGAGGATCTGTGAGAAGCTGGAGGCCGCCATGGCGCCATTATAGATCTGAAAAACTCATCCCAGCCATAAGGACGAGAAAGTAAGGCAAAGACTTTCTAATTGGAGTTACAAAGAAGTAACGAATAACCCTGTCAGGGGAGTGTTTATTATATGGGAAGAGCAACTCGTCCCAATCCTAAGGACGAAGTCTCACAAGAGAAACCTATTAAGAAGAGAAGTGAAAAGCCTATAAAAGAGGGGTGTATGCAGTCCAGAGGAGGAACAAGCAGAGACTGGAAACTCATTCTCTGAGTGGAACGGAAGAAAACCTATAACCTCAGAATTGAAGAAAGGAACATAAAAGGAGAGACGGGCTAAACAAATCTTGAATGAATATGATAAAAGAAGAGATGAGTTATGACGAAGTCTAAAAAGGGGTCAAGATAAACCTATGTCAGGAAAGCCTGACTGGAAAGACATTAAAGAGTCTATAAGTGATGACAAGAGTGTGAGAAAGTATCTGAAGGGAAGATATTCTAATTATAGGATCACAAAGTAGGAACCCCAAGAATAGTCTTGAAGAACTACAAGAGTTGATCTGAGAGAATATCCAAATAGATAATGTCGAAATATCTGTACTACGGATGAAGACTGTAACTAAAAGGCCTATTGGAAAATAATTTCTTTCAGGTGAAGATGAGACATTCTCTTCATTTATTTAAGTTAGTTAAATATAGCGTTAGGGTCAGATAGTTAGTTTAGATGGAGGACATTGTTAAGTTGGACTTCCTGATGACTGACTAGCACCTTTTAGTTTGTTTAGATAGGTAGGGTATTCGGTTTAGTAATAGATAATGTTAGGCCTTATTGATATATTTGAATACAAGATATTGAATCATGTCCGACTCCTTCTGACCTGCCACATCACACTGACGCACACACACACACACACACTCCTATAACACTTTACCTTATTTGTAAGGGATGACCAAAGTGGCCAGGAGAGCCGAAACCGAAGAGCTACTGTTTCGTAACTATTTTGAGAAATAAATGGCCGAATTTGAGAGAGTAATCTGATATAGTACGGCACATGCTGCTACAACACGCACTCCTACAACACACTCTATCGCACATGTTTCAATGACACACACTTACTACACATGCGCCTACTGCACATAACATGTGGAAGAATGGCACATGTTCTCACATGCTCCTACCACACACGATTTTACCACACTCATTCTTATGATGCAATCCTACGGCATGCGCTCATGCAACTCATGGTCCTATGGCACACACTTGTACAATGTATACCTACGGATCCTGACCTTGAGGGGCGGGGGGGAAGGGTGTTCTGTGGGAGCATCACCTGGCTGGAGAAAATGCCCAGGGAAGTGAGAGGAATCCGTGGGGTGAGACCCAGTATTGCTCTGAGGAATACACATCACAAATGCCAAAGTATATAATGGCTTGTTTTTATAACTATTTGTATATTCCACAACACCTTACTGTGGGTAAAAATAGTCCACAACCCTTTGGAATAAAGAGAAATAAAAACCCTTCTCAAACCAGAGAAACTCATGCAGCTGAAGTTTCCACTAACTCCCAAACGTATAGTGAAAGGAAGTGTGTGAATAAGAATGGTCTCAATTGTAAAGAGCTTTATTCCTCTTATCAGTCAAGCCCAATGACTAACCCTTATAACACTTTTTTAGAAAATGTTGTAAATAATAGAAAAACTAACTTTTTTACTAGGGACATCAAGTCCCATAATTCCCTAAATACTGGGACGAGTAAACGGACTGAACAGGAACAACGCAGGAGTGGTCAACTTATTGATGTAAATGACCCACACGTGAGGGAGTCCAAGAGGCTTGAAAGGCCCCCTCAGGTGCAGGCAGTAAGGAGAGAAGGAGAAGAGCAGTGTGAGCAGACGTAGCAGTGCAGACCAGGTATACAGCCATGGTCGGGACTTGAGAAGGAAGACGCTGAGACTGTTGGAAAGCCAAAGACTGTGACTGGTCTGGAGAGGGTCTATGTCTCCAGATGTCCCAGGTGCAGAGGTTGTGTGGCGGGAAGCATGCTGAGGAAACGCTGGCCCTTTGAAGGCTGATTCTGCAGAGGCTGTGCAGCAGAAGGCGAAAGCAGGGAGGGAGGTTTTCCCTCTCGAGAAGCCTCCATTAGCTGGCGTGCAACAGGACCCCTCAAGAGTCGGGAGGGATCCAGCAACAAGGGCGTGAGTGAAGGCGGAACAAGAGACTGTTCGCCGGGTCTTGGGGAGCCATAGCAGCAGAAGACCTGCAAGCACAGAGCGGATCGGAAGCGTGCAACCTATCCAGTGACTTCACAGTGTGAAAGTGACCCTGGGATGCTCTGAGACTGCTTGCGTGGCTCAGGCAGGCAGTTTCACTCGCTGTGAGTGAAAGAAGTGTTAATAATTTTGAATACTGAACTATCAAAAAGAAGTGAAAATGGTATTTAAGAAACCAAGTGATTATAAAATTAAGCATGTGAGTTTGTGGAAAGTTGAACAACCCATGGAGGCAACATGGAAGTTGATGCCTATAACCATAACCCAAGGCAAGGGAAGCTGAAACCTAAGCCATATAAGTCCAAAAGATATTGCGAAAGGGGAGTAACAGAAAACCCCAGGGTTGTGAAGTTTGTTATTCATGTTTGATGAACTATATAACGGCTAATATAAACACACATTACCAAAGCCAAGAAAGAAGCAGAACAAACCTGTATACTTGTCAATATTTGGTTACTGGTGCAGTAGGGAAACACAAGTGCCAAAGAGGCCACAATTCTGAAGAAGGTTATTCAGAGGGAGAGGAGCATAATTTGCAGAGGAGTTTTAAGGAGCACAAAGGTTGAACCTTGTATCCCTGAAAGGTTGATGCATGTTTAATGCTGCTAAAACCAAGAACGTTGTGAAGTTGTTGCAAGTTGTTAAAGTTGAATGTTAACACTGAAGCACGTTCTGTTTGTGAAGAGCTGTTCATGCAGGGGAGTATAACCGGATGGCAAACCTTTGAAATACTAAGCCTGCATGGGAGTAGACCAGGTAGCAGTTGATAAAGTGCTGAACTGTGGTCCTGATAATCATTGTTATATCATGTATGGTGCTAGTGGAAGAACTGTATAAACCTGATGTGGAGTAATTACATCTCTTGAAAGCATTCAGTTGTGGCAAAAATCATCCTGACAAAGACAATATTTGTTATCTTGTGGAGAAGATCATTTTGAGGTTCACTCTTTTGCAGAGAAGAGAAAGAACATTCTATTTTGGTATACCCTTGAAGTATTGGAACTTTCTGTTGTCCACTGTCATTACAGAGAACTGTGGGAGAACATTGTTACCAACCAGGACTTTTCTATTTTCTTTGAACTATGAAGCAAGAACCCTGGTTGAATCTGGGGAAGGGGAATTCACCCAGATCATAAAGGACTGTGGTTATATCACAGGTGCAATTTTGATATTATTTTGTTGTTTTGAACTGCCATGCATTTGCTTATTAATTTATTGAATGTATAAATGTGATGGACAGATGTCCTTTGTTAGAGTAGTTCCATTAGTTACTTTAGGCAGGGAAATCCTTGTTAGGGTAGGCATAGTGAGGCGTTTATCCAACCGTTTTTGATTGAATAAAATGGTGAATTTTGAAAACCTTTTTCAAAGTTGTCCGCCTCACATTTCAGACCCTCACAATACTCCTACAACAGAGGCACCCACAGCATGCACTGTAATCACGTATGCAAAGCAAATGAGTGTTAGAGTTGGTACATTACAAAATTAAAATCGCCTAAAAATTAACATCAAAGGCAAGTCACAGCTGTCATTGATGTCCGCTTTAAGGAGATTCACCCTCAATGCAAACTGTCCAGTGTGTATGGGTTTTACAATACGTAGCATTGCAGAAAGTCCTGGTTACCTTGCAACTGTAGGTTGTGCGTTAAACCTTTATAAGTAAGGAGAATATCACACTGGTTGATGTGTTTTAGTGTGAGTTCTTTTTATTGTCCATGGTGAAGACACATAGGGCCTCATCCCGAATCTGGCGGTAACCCTTAAATGCGCCAGTAGCGCTATTACCGCCATATTTAAGGGTCCGCCAGATCATGGCCTTGGTGGATTTCACCCCAGCTCTGAGCTGGGGGGAAATCTGCGGGAAATTTGCCGATTTTCGACGCTATTACCGCCGGCGGGAAATCCACTGGCGGTAATAGCGCATATTTTCCTCATTGGGCCCAATGGGGAATGAGGAATTCCCAAATGGGCCCAATGGGGAATGGGCGCTAACCGTTCTGCCAAACCCTTGATCCGGCGCTAATAGCGCCGGGGGGTTTGGCAGTAGGGCTAATAGCGCTGGCGGTAATAGCGCCGGCGTTACCGCCCAACTCGTGATGAGGCCCATAGTCTAAAAGTTGGTCGGCTGACACGTGTTTCGACCCTGGAGGTTCCTTCTCAAAGCTGATATTTTACAAGTTTGGCCAAAAAGCCACATCATTTTTACTTAAGATCAGTACAGTGACATAAGTTGGCCAAAGTGAAAACGTGGTGAAGAATGTGACAAGGTGCAAGTGGATTAAAACCAGATTTGTTGAGAATGCAGTTAAATTACTCAGGATTAATATACAGCATAGTGCGTCATATTATAGGCCATCAGGAATGCATGGAATGAGCAAAGGAAGAAGAGAAAAATGGAGGAAAAAAGGAGACCAGAAAGAGCGAATTAGTTGGCGTATTGTGTATTTGTAATAGGGAATTTTCTTACCAGGTATAGATATGTGCTCTAAGGGATTGCCCCAGAGAAATCATGGGATGCCGTGTGGCAATGTGTTCTAGTCGATTTGCAGTACGTATTCTTTGGCTGGGAAGGAGTGCAATATTAGTTAAAATAGTTATGGTGAAAACAACACAAACTTACTCTGTAAACATCAGAAATAAGAAAGTTAAGATGATAAACGTTGTTGGGGGTGCGTTTTGATGCCCACCTGAATTAAGTGCCCAATCATAACCAGTGGCTATATACAACGTATATGTAGCTGTTCACTGACAGCCAACCACAGGTACTCATAGGTTTTGTAGTTTGCCACGTAGTATGACGTCAGTAGTGATGAATTTTTGTTATAAAAGAGTTGTTTTTTATTAAATTTTCCGAGATCGAGCTGTGCGGCGTCAGATGATGCCCGTTGTACTCCCTGTTTTAGATAATTGCTATTGCAACAGAAACCCACTTTGCAAAACTTCACAAGTCATTGTGATTATTGATGTTTGAATAACTTCTGCATCCCCATCCGCCTCAGAGTATTGCTACCTTGTCTTAAAGGTCTCTTAGGAGTAAGAGTTCACAGCCATGTTCCAATGACTGTTGATCAATTAATCTAATTCAAGTGTGCTGCAAGATACGTTTACTTTAATTGCAACCTCGGCACTTGCTCCTAGGATGCACGCTTCTACCACACATGCTGACATATTCCTACGACACACACGCTGACACACTCCTAAGACACATGCTCCAATGGCATGTAATGCTATACCTTGCACTGTTGAAACGCATGCTCGGACAGCACACGTTCCTACAACACACAATCTTACTACACACGGTCTTACAGCACAGAAACGTACAACACATGCACTTACGACACATACATTTGCACCACGTGCTGTTATGCAACATGCTCTGATGCCACACACAAACACTTATACTACATGCTGTTACAGCACAGGCTAGTATTACAACAAACACTCAGAATCAATAATCATGTGACTGTAAAAACATTATTTGAAAAAATGAGTTAAGCTTAAATCAACAAAAACTTACTCTACAAACATCAGAAATAATAAAGTTAAGATAATAACAAACGTTATCAATGAATTATAAAATATTATATTTAAATCCAATATCATGATAAACTTTACTCACCCACACACTTAAAAGCATACAATATCACCATACAATACTAACAATTTCACACATGAAAACAAGTTATTGTATAAAATGCCAAATTATTTAAAAGTACATTAAATGTACAGCTATAATACATTTTAACAGTATAAAATATGTTTGTAATACCAAATTATTATATGACAAACAAAATTATAACGCACAAAACCGTAATTCCTCCACAAAACTCAGAAATTGCAATTAAAAAGAATACACTGAATATTATTTTTTAAATCTACCATAACAAAATATATAGAAGCATTCAAGTCTTATACTTTGCATATACAAAAATATCAATTAAGAAATAACTTTATAAATCAAATACAAATACTAAAGTACATGTCTTCATTGTAATTATACATAATTTACTAAACAAGCTGAATATAAAAATAAAATATACACAAAACCAATAAATAATAAAATAACATTTACTTCTTCAAATAACATTAACATATACACAATGCTTAATCATTACACTGCATAAGCAATGCAAACATTTAACATGTGCTAAATTAAATTTAGTAAATAATGCAAACTAAATACTAGCAAAAGCAGCTCAAATGTAATGCACATTAAAAACATAAATATAAACTGTTGAACATTTTTTATTAAAAACAAATATGCACACAACACATTGCATTACTGTGACTATAAAGCATTTTAGAACAAAAACAAAATATTGCAAAATAAAAAAAAGGCGTGTTAAGGTTACCACAATACTTTATTTAAATATATTTTATAATTCATTAATAAAGTTTGTTACCTTAACTTTATTAGTTCTGATGTTTGTAGTTTTAATGTTTTTGATGGTTTAACGTGTACTCTTTGGTAAATAATTTTTTCAATATATTCAATGAAAAAACTTAAGTTAAAGACCAGATTTCACAACAAAACCCTTTAAATTCAGTCGATGTGGGAACTTACGACCGTCTTAACTCTGTGCATTCCTGTTGACGTCCCCCTTTGTGATTTGTTCCCCATAATGCTATTTTGTATGTCCCTTCTCTTATGATATGTATGTGCGTATGGGCTTTTGCAACGGGAACACTCTGACTTAAGCCGCTCACCACTTCCCACATCCGCTGAATTTCAAGGGATTTGTTAAGATAAATCTGGTCAACTAAACATTAACTAAAGTGTTATCAGTGAATTTCAAGAGTTGTTATACCATAGTTTTTTCCACACCATTGGCTATGGCTTTCAAACAATGCCCAGTGTCCACTGCACATGTTCCCCCTGTATTTTAGGCCCAGTAATGAGAGCCTTAGGCCCTGACCAGTGAGCACGGCCTTCGGCTGTGCCCACTGTATATTTTAAAACACTACCGGGCCACTAGCGAAGGCCTTTGGCAATGGAGAGTGACTCTGGCCTTTTGCCATGTCCACTGCACATGTTCCCCTGTATTGTGGGCCCACTAGCCACGGCCTTCGGCCATGCCAATTGTATCTCTTAAAACACGACTTGGCCACTAGCTATGTCTTTTGGGCTCCTGGTTAGTGAGCATGTACTTCGAGCGTGCCCACTGTATATTTTACAACACTACTAGGTCACAAATCATGTCCTTCATATCTGGAAGCGATCTTTGTTGTCATTATACGTTTGGAAGGAAAAGGTTAAGGGTGTGATGTCAGCTAGAAGCCTTATGTTGGCAGTGAATCACCATGGTAAAAGCACTGAACCTTGTGGGACTCCACAGTTGCTGATAGACATTTGAGGAAAAATTGCCCAGATTTGACTTTAAATTCTTTTCTTTCTTCGGAAATAAGAGATCCAGTTTAGATCCTTTAAAGCAGGGTAGAGTACTTGATAGTGCCAAATGCTGCTGACCATTCTAAAATAATAAGAGTGATGGAATGTTTATCAATGAAGAGGACTGTGCAACCTCTTTAGGATCAAAACCAGACGGATGGTTGTGCAGTAAGATCAAGGAATCACCATGCCCCAGGAGTACGCAGGCAGCCTATAGAGTGTGTGAGTTTGAGCTCTTTGGCCTTGTCCCTCAGTTACAGCGTAAGCACACAAGCTGGAGGACCTCGCTGTCATGGCGTGGCGGCTTGCGCAGCTGGGGTCAGAGTTGGAGCTTGGTTTTCTCCTTTTATTCTTTTGGTGCATTGGCGGCTCAGTGGCTCGGAGAAGATCAGAACTGATTTACAGCTGCCTCCTGCTGTTCCGGCATCTGCTCCTGCACGACTTATAGTGCTTGCTGCTATGTTGTAAGGGACAGTGCTGAGGGGATCAGGAGGGTCGTTCCCTCGAAGCATCTGGACTCCTGACTGTTTGCCCCTGTAACACATATTTTTGAATTGTTTTTTTTATTTTGGATCACTCCATTTTTCTTAGATTCTAGCCGCTGCTAAATTGCCTTTGCCACTGCCATTCATTTTATTCCTTTCTAACTTTGACCCTAGCACTGCTTGTAGGAAAGTTTATCCTTCTTTGAAGATAACATTGTATATTGCACTCCTCTATGCAGACAACACTTATTTTGGATTTCTCCATGGCAGGGCTCCAACAGTGCCTATCATATGCCAGTGACTACTTCGGGAATCCGTTTGAAATTAAACAAAATAAAAACAAAAATCATGTTATTTGAGAAAAGGGGTAACCTCATAATTGGTTTCTGAATGGTAATGGAATCGTGGTGGTGTACTGATATCCTTATAGACTGTAAAATGTGCCTGGAGGTATATAAGGCAAAAGTCTGTCCCCTGATTTTATATGGTTCAAAATGTGCAGATATTAGAACTGGCATCCTGTAGGTGATACAAAACTGCTTTTTGTGCCAAATCGTGGGCCTCCCTCCAGGGACACCAGGTAGTACCCTAAGAATTGAATTTGGGCTGCAAAGTCTGGCGGTGTTGGCCCAGTCCATATTCTTAATTTTCTAAAAGTACATCTGGGCTTCTCTGTTAATCCTAATGTGCCTGTCGGTGTAAGTGTGTTTGCAGCCTTGCCCGGTAAAGGCAAATTCATGTGTTTTAATGGGCTTTAATGGGGGTTGTAAAATAGGGTCTGGCTGGTGTAGCGGGGTGACTGGAATCCAACTAAGTTTGGCTAACAAGCCAGCTCGCAATAAGATACTAGCCGGTCAAAGGGGGAAAAATATTGATATCAGAAATACATACATTTGCCTTCCTCAGCCTTGTATGCAGATTTACACTTGCATGCACGACGGCAAGGAGAAAACTGTTGAATCGGATTCCCTGAATGTAGGAGACTTTTGCTATTAGTTAGTCTAAACTTACTCTCCCCACACCCCTCTAAATAAACAAAGGAGGTGGGCATAGGGAAGATCAAAGTGTGCTTGTAAAGTGGGGAGTGATGAAGATTGTGTGCTTTTTCTGTTAATTTGTCATTGCTTTTCTGCTTTGCGTATGCACTGGTTAAGACCACACTTCCTGTTAAATAGAATAAGGACATGCACTGAAGCTATGTATTATTTAATCAATTGTGGTTATCAAGATTTTATACACAGTTTATTTGATTATGTTAAAGCTGCTCTTTTATTGCAGATTTTTCTGTATGAATTTTATGTTGAATCGACACATGGTGATTTTAGATGTTGTAATTTGTTAATGGATACGTTTTATGGAATATGTGACTTGGTGTCTTTATGCTATAGTTTAATGGGAAAACCCGACCAAATAAAGATGAAGAAGAATGTCCCAGTAGTTGCTGTGGTGCTACTTTTTCTAGACTGTTGCGAATTAAAGGGATGATGGTGATCGGGTGGTAACTATCCACGATGTCAAGGACTTATGTAGCCTTTTCAGGAGCGGGGATATGCAAGACTTTATCAAAAGATGAGGAAATCAGCTATGTTCCAATGAACTGTTGATCAATTCATCTAAATCAAGTGTGCTGTAAGATATACGTTTACTTTAATTGTGGTCTCTGTCCAGGGAGCCACTTTGGACAAGGCCTTCATTTTTGCAACTGTTTTGGTGCTGTCTGTGGAAGTAAGGGGTCTGAATATGGTGAGGAAGTAGGCTTATTTTCCAGCATGGGGGTATGGAAGATGGATTTTGGTTTCTGTTTTTCGATTGGATGGTCTAGCTCGTGACTTGAAAAAACAAACACAGGTCAACAAGTTGTGAGGATGGATTGTAGTATTTTCTGCAAGGTTGCTTAACTCTTTTCATGTTAGAAATGCTTCTGGGGCTTGGGAGATATGATTGTGAAGAAATTATTTATTTTCGGTCTTATGGTTTCATTAAAGCCTCTATAATGTCTAAGATAATTCAGCTTGCCTTCATAACCCACTTTCGCTCCAGCACAGTTAAAGTTTTGCCATTTCAGCTGGGCAAGTTTTGGCTCAGTGTGTTTTTTGTTGGTTTGATTTTCTTGTGATATGCAGAGTGCGGTATGTCAAGTGCTAAGGTAGGTTTGGTGGGTAGATTAGCCTTACATAGCTCGCATTGCTTTTCACAACAGGGTTCCAGAATTCATCACCATCAAATTCTGATTACCAATCATTTAGAGTGCTTCAATCCAGTAGGAAGACTTTAGTAAATGTAATCAGCTTCAACGGGAAACTGCATGAATGGTCATTTTTCTCCTTCCATTCAACCAAACTCTGAAACTCGCTAACAACACTCATCCACAAAGAAAAAAACATCTGACCTCCGGAAACAGCTCAACTCTGGTTAGCCAACTAACAGTGAAGACCAAGATCGTAATCAAAACCCACATTTGCAGCCAGGTGGTTACAATGACATTCCTCTCCTAAAACATACAGATAAACCTGAAACCCACATGCTAACTGCCAAAAATTGGGAATAGATTCTTTCAGGACTTGTCCACATCTTAGTGAAAATCTAACAAATATCTTCGTAACATCCTACCACCCTAATTCTCTACCAGGATAGAGCACAACTACTTAATTCCCTGGCATTCCTCCAAAGCTTTCCCTTCAAGTACTAGTAACCTCTCCTGAACACCACCTCTGCGCATGCTCCCCTCTCCTTACCATGTTTCTCTCCCTCCAAAAACCTCTACCACCACCTTACACTACATACACAGACCACACACACACAGCAACTGCAGGCATATCAGCTGGCATATCTGTTATTTTATTAGACTTTGTACTGCACACTGCTGTCATATGTAGGGTTTCCAGGTGCTCTGGTGAATTTGGAAGATGGTAGTTGGGTTTGCTTAGTTGGAGAAGAGTGTAATGTGAGATTACCTGCTTTGTGTTCATGGTGCAGATCGAAAGTGACACAAGGTTTCCATGTGTAACAGCTTTCTAGGTGTGATGTATTGGGAGCATTAAGAGATTTGTTTCATGCTTGCAGCGCAGGAATGCGTTGGCTGGGTTTTTAATTGCCAGTGTGTGTTGTGTGGAGTTTGAGGGTCTTTTAGAAGCCATGTGCAGGTTGCTAGTTTGTGTGTGGTGAGTAAGGTAGTGAAATTGAGTTAGTCGATCGGGTCAGTGTTTTGGTCTTACAAGTGGTCTATCGGATGCAAGGACATTACATCACTGTTGATTGAGTTGTGGTGAGACGTGTTGAGCTTCTTTGTGGTTGTAGCAGCATGATGTTGCATTTATTATAATAAAGAAGCAGCAGTGGTCTGAAGCCTTTGACTCGCTAGATGTTTTGCAGTATGATTCTTATGTATTTTGTATTTGTACTTGTATTTATTTTTATTTATATAGCGCTTTACACCCAAGCGCTGCACATTATAACAGTATACATGAGAAATAACATTATAACAGTAACAGTAGAAGCAATTAACAAATTGAGAATCAGGCCAACAAAACAATAAGTAGAGCAATTAGCTGGAGGAGAGAAGAAGAGGAGTGCAGTAGAAATGAGAGGGGGGAGGGGAACAGGGGGAAGTGAAAGGAAGGGGAGAAGGGAGAGATTAGGGGGGAGGCAGGGGAGTAGGGAGAAGATCAAGGAGATAAGGCAAGGAGGGAGGGGACAAGGAAGGGGGAGGGGTTTCAAGGCGGGGAATGGAGGAGGAGAGATTTGAGGGACGTTCGGAATGAGGAAAAGGTGGAAATAGAGCAGAGTGAGAGAGGTAAGGAGTTCCAGTCAAGGGGGGCTAGGAGATGGAAGGAGCAGAAACGGGATGAGGCGCAAGGGGAAAGAGGAACAGTGAGAAGGAAGTGGTTAGCTAAGTGAATGGTGTGGGATGAGTGTTGAACGAGAGGAGGGAGGCGAGATAAGGGGGAGCAAGACCTCTGGAGATGTAAAGGTTGCAGACCCCTGTCTTAGAGATTTAACTGAGCTGCAGTGAAGCGTGCCTCTATAGTTCTAGAATACTCCCTACACCAGTGGTGAACCCAGACATAGAAGGCGGTATGTTCCACCAGATCTTGGACGCTCCTCTCCGGATAAACACTGGCCCAAGAGTCATCGCCAAGACTATAAAACCTGAGCAGAAACCAGGACTATGGGTACTTCCTGGATGCACCCATCAAAACCTCAGATTTCACATCTGCCTCTCCTTCTTTCCCCCTAACTCCCCCTCCACCACCCACTTTTCTTGCAGGTAAATATTTCAATTAGAGAGGCAGCTGTAATACACTATAATGGAAAATGTTTTCTAATGCACCATATATCATATTGACTGCCTTACACCAAAGGGCTTTAAGGAGGGTTAAACATGTTATTATTAAACGTCTTTTGGAGAGTTCTGCCTTTGGCCAGCAAATGCACTTTTAATTTGACAGAGCCTTTATTTCTAAACACTTATGCCTTCTTATATATGTGCAAACCATCAGCCCCACCGTGACAGGGTGTGTGGCTGTAGATTATCACAGGTAGGTGTATTGTCCTCTACACAGCAGAATAAAGAAAGGGAGTGAGCTGGAAAAGCCGGGGACGCTGAAGCCCTAAATGTTTTCTGAAGAAAGGCTATTGACCTTAGTCTCTCTGAGTCACAGGGGTGAGGGTGCCAAAGACTGGGGGGCCATTTTATTTGCCAGTCCCCAATGCCAGCCCTGACCACAACTACGGCATCATGACATAATGTATATCATGTATGTTAGTAAATTATACTGCCGAAATCTATATGTGCATGTTGATATAATGAGGGGGAAATAAAGTTCTGAAAAAGCAGCCATTCAGGTTAGTAAATATCAACTAGTTTAAAAGGGCTTCAAAACGTGTTAAGCAGTTTCTTTTTGCAATTCCAAGAAACGTCTATAGAATAAAAGGTAGATGGTAAAAATCAACTGTGTTGTGAGAATCCGGAAAGTGTCTCACCTGCTAGTCCGTCGAGATCCGGCACCCAGGTGCCCAGGATACGGCCATCGATTTTGGATCCAGTTTCTGGGGGTGGACCCGTGGGGAGGATCACCTGGGTGAGGAGTCTTCGAGGAGTGGGACAACAGATGGCAAGATGCGGTATCCCCATCCTTGTAACACCTTTACCCCATCCTACCAGGTACGATACTTAGGAACTCAACTGCCCCCTTTCCCAACACGAACACTTTCTCACAGATAGCTTTCTATGAGAGAATAAACACCTGAGCCGTATACCTGACATGTCCCAATACAATGGTCAGGCAATTGCTGACAATTACACACACCAGACTTTCATTACACTTCCCCACACGCATAAATGGCGGAGCACAAGAGCACACTCTGAGCAAGGCAAAGCACACGAGTAAGCAGCAGTGCCAAGATGACAGCTGAATGAGAGAGGAAAGACGACAAAACAGAAGGGGATCGCAAGGAGGGAAGTTCCCTTGACCTTTTCAAGAAGGAATTGTTACTTTCCACAAATCTCGAATAGAAAGCGTAAGACCAGGAGACCAGGCTGAAGAAACCTGCATTGTGTGTCAGAGACCTTTGGCCCACCCGCGTCAATAATCAAGAAGGGGAGAATCACCAGCTGCTGTGGTACCGTCTTTGGCTCCAAAAACAAAGCCGCGTCTGTGAAGTCAACACAGCCTGTGAGTTTGGGAGACTGATACAAGACTGGTCTGTGTTGAAGCCAAGGATGCAAGCAGCAACATTGTATGTTGCGCGTTGGAATGAACATTGTTAAAATGCATGCGATAAGAGACGCAAGTAAAGTTGAACTGCTGATGAGTGACTGAACTTTACAAAGCAAGAAACAATACCTTCACAGAGTGGTCCGCCACTGCGTGTGTGCTCAATCGAAGCTATCCGGCTGAGAAATGCTGAAAGTGAGAAAAAGGTTATATCAAGAGAACTTGTATTTGTGAATTGGAGTGGTCGTGCGACGGGTCAAGTAAAATCCTGCGTGCAGTCGGAAGTCCTCGATTCAGATGAATTAGAGAAATTTGGTTTGAGCCCGGCGGAGGGGGAACCGGGATGAACAGTAAATCACCCGAGAAGTTATACATGTGAAATCCTAAGAAGAAAGGAACTTTAATGTTTGTCGTGTTGCATCTGACCCTCTGAGAAAAGAGACTTTGAATGGCAAAAATACTTTGGCAAAGAAGGCCCTGATGTTGAGGTTTTGAACTGTGTGCTAAGCTTGAGTGTGCCGCCTTACCCTGTGCTGAAAACATGGGGAAGGGAAGCCAACGTCTTGAATATCCTGACATTTAATTTCTTGAACACTTTTCTTTTGTAAAACATTGTTTCCCCCACTATTTGTGTTTCGAAGTAAGGATTGGCAATAGGTTTATTAGTATAGGCCCTTTTATTTTGACACTCTACTAGGACTGCGTTTTTATTATTTGATGGTCGTAGCTTGGTCCCATCTTTAGATTTAGGATTGCATAGGAGTTTTTCAAACCCAATTGAAGTTCACTAAACACCCTTGAACTGTGATTACTTGTGTCTGTCTTATTGTTTGATACCATGCCTTCCTTACACCATCCAAGGCTAACTCGCCGCCTATGGAAAATCCCTCGTCCACAACTACCTCTTGGAGCCCTCATCCACGAGAGTCCACGTCTGTCGACAGGAGAAGTTCCATCATCTGATAACACAATAGGAGCCCTCGTCCACGAGAACCCTCCTCCACGACCGTCGACGGGAGAAGTCTCCTCATCGGATAACCCAATAAGAGCCCTCCTAAACCAGAGCATTCATCCATAACCGTCGACAGGGAGAGTACGGTCCACGGTTAACCCACTCTACAGGGAAAAGAAACCCTTGTCCACGGCTATTTCTAAAGTAAACCCCCTCCCTCCCGTCCACACCTACTTTCTCGTCCATGACTAAACAGTTGAGGGGAAATACATAGACCGGAATAAAATCAATGTCTAATGGTCGTTTATCCATGACTACTGCGCCATTCAGAAGGAAAATAGTAAATCCTCCACCTCTCCCATCCACGTAGCGCAGTGATGACCAGAGCTCAGAGTTAAACACACCCTGCCAGTTTCACAGGTCTCAGTGGCTAATGCTAACCTATCTCCCTTCTAGAAATGATTAAACTTCCAGACATAATTTTACAAGAGGAATTCTCTGACATAGGAGAAGACAGGCCACAGTCTCTGCCCAAAGAGAACAGCTCTCCATGGCACTTGCTCTCGTCAGATACTCATCCCTCATTGATACAGCAACTGGGAGTCACAGAAACATCTCCCTACCTCGGGGACGGATGGGTGCTTTCACTGCAATGAAGGCAAATTGGTGTGTCTCTCTGCCACAGTCCATAGAGGCACCTTTATTTCTGTCGACTTACTGACAAGATCCAGGGCTGAACACGCAGTCGACCGAAAACTGAAGAGGGGAAATCCCCCATGGCTCATCTCAACAAGATACTGACAAATGGAAGGATTACGTTGTTCAGTAGCAAGCGAGGCATGACTCCCCTGGTATTTCTTCACTGCCAGAGGACATTGCTTCCTTCCATTGCAATAACAATGCACAATCACCAATTATCGTGCACAGAAAAGGAGTCTGTGCTGTATGAATACAGAGACAAGATAAGGGGGGATATACCCTTTCTAGACACCATAGGGGAAGAAGGGGAGAAGATACTGGCCAATCCATTTTCTGCCATTTTACAAACTGTGCTTCCAGAAATGTCATCTATGTAATATGGTGCCCTTGCAACCTACTATATGTAGGCATGACAACAAGAAAGGTATCCACCCAGATCAGTGAACACAGGTCTCGCATCCGCACAAAATGTAGGACTGCACCCTTGGTACAACACTACACAGCAGAAAACCATACAGAAGAGATTATGCAATGGACAATAATAGATCAATTGTCCCCGGACAGCAGTCAATATTCCATGCAATGTAGGTTAACCAAATTGGAGCAGAAATGGATACACCGACTTAATACGCACAAAACTGGGCTCAATGAAGAGATTCAGTGGACATTTCTGATGCAATAAGAACACCTGCAATCATGCAACATAACACTTGCCCATATACGGTTCTGCCTTGATGGCACGTGATACCCTACAAACACTGTTATTCCAAACAAATATCATGTGAAGGAATCGCTGTTGGTTCCGGGTCTAGCTCCACAAAAGTATAATTGTGTGACACAATAATTGTTGGCAACATGGGCTTGCCTGTATGACACATGCCACTTTGCAAACATTTACCCAAGTGGGTAACATGTGAAGGAACGGTTGCACGCTGTGACTTTATTTTTGATTTTTTTTTAAAATTGGTAACTACCCGATACCTTCATGTGTTCCTCTTTATTATATCCAATCCGGAAACAAGTAATAATCATGGAACTCCTTGTGGGCTTTTAGATATCATTGGCACTTTAAATTAAACCCAACGGGTTTCATGGCAAAGCATAATGTGGGTATTGGCCCGGATGTTGCTTTAAGAAGTCGCCGTCGGATTCAGCAACGTAGTCGACGTAGGTGGGCGTGTCCACTCGTGTACATGCCCAAATACTGCAATGGACGCCAGGTCCCGGTCTCCGAGATTGGCGGAAATAGGAGGATAATTTTTTGGATGTGTGATACGGGTGCAGCCTGGACCACAACTAAGAGGTAAGATGAGTTTTGCACCTTCCCGGGACTTAAAGTGGGAGGTGAACACAGACCCACAGAGCTTCAGGCAATTCCTGAACGCACAGCGCTATGAGAGAGTGCTCAGGTGGGGTGAGCCATGTCAAGCACGGCTCTCGACTTTGTGCCGCGACCGCCGCAGGGATGGTCGGTCCCCAGAGGTCAGCAGTCGGTTTGCTGCCCTCCTGGGAATCGGCCTCCCTCGGCGAGTTTGACGGCCGGCGGGGACATGGGCTGATACTTGGCTCTGCACGCCAGGACGGGCAAAGGGACATGGATAGACCCAAATAACTCATTTTTCACCCTGTGTTCTCACTCTGCCCCCCCCCTTCCGTCCTGCTTGTTCTTTTTCCACTTTCCCACTCCCATCTCTTGCTTTCTCTTGCCTTTTCTTGCCTTCTCCTTTCCCCCCTTTCCTTTACCCATCCCCCCCCCTTTTTGTTGGCTTTATTCCTTGCAGCGACTGTGGACAGATGCAATAAGGACCCACAGATGGGAGGGTGAGATTCAATGACAAAAACAGGGGAAACGGGATCATTATCCTGGAGCTGTTAATCCCATCCATTGAAGAAATATGGCAAAGTGATACCCTTTGGAAAGCAACGGGCCACTACCCCAAGGTAAATGGGGATGATCTATGTACGCGAAAGTGCAGATGGGGATAGATGCACACATAGGGATATAATTTGGACAACTACCATATGGGAAAGTATAGCAGGACTATATGGGGGCACGTGGGAGGGAGGGACATATGGTGGCGCAACATAACATGGCGTCCTTATATCCACATCAACAGATAGAACAAGAACGTCCCAGGAAGGAAGCCCTGAAAAGCACCGGAAGTTATAACAGAACTACTGCATGAAACATTCTCTATTGAAGATAGCAACACTTACGCCTTGAAATCAAGTACCCTTAGGCTCCTTGCAGCCATCCCTCAACTTAGGGGTAAGATGACTTTTGGAACTAAACACTGTTTTTTGTTTTTGATTGGTGGGAATAGAGACAATAGGGGTCCCTTATTTATTCAGGAGACCTTGTGCTCGCATATATTTTGTGTGTGAGAACTCCTGCGGGGCGGGAGGGATGCTCCAACATGTTCAGTTAGCGACATCACCTTTCCTATCTAAGGAGAAGACTTAGTCTCTCCTGTTAAAATAAGGGCTTACCCAGACTCGCCAGGCCCACAACGATGGAGGGGCATGGAGAAGACAATTTGGAGTGCTATGTTTTTAGACATCAAGTATAGTTAGCCATGAAAAGATGTTGAGAACATGAGAAACATGGTCAAGAGCGATTTTTAAACAATTGTTTGTGTTTTTTTTCTTTTTCTTGTTGCTCTTTCTCTGCCTGCTTTCCCTCTCTGGCTGAAGTAATTTCCACAGAAACACAGATTAACCCATAGAAGTATGAATTTTTTTTAAATGGAAAGAATTTGTATATGGAACACCTGGATGACACGCACTACATATCAAGCTGAACTATGCTAACATGAACTGGTTTTTGGTATCCAAGCAATGTATGTCCTGATGAGGTGCACCAGATAGAAGCAGTTTTTGTCTATTGTGGTGCCCGAAACTCGAGTAGACAACACCATAGAGCCCACTACGTCTTAGTTGGGCCGTTCCTGAGTTTTTATAAAAATATGGCAATTGACATAGGTTCACAAGCAGGTTCTCTTGAATATTTGCCTTGTTTACCTCGGTGAAAGAAAAATATAGTGTTTAACATGCTTTTGTAAATTCAACAAAATTCTAGCCCTAATAGATGGGTGTTCTACTTTTAGAACAGAGTTATTAGTATTGCAGTTTTTTGCACAGTACGAATGGTGGATGGTATGAATGTGGATGAAAGTGGTATGCGAGTAAGAATGGGTGAGATGTGATCACTGGCTTTGATATCATGTGTTTTTTCTAGATGTGAGATGTGTATCGTCAAAATTGGCTTTTAAATATATGAAATGTCAATGGTTTATATGTGGTTTTTCCTATCAATGAAAGTTTTGTAATGAAATTTGAATAATAAATACAATAAATGAACTTTAAACATACGCACTGTGAATTGTCTATAGTACATGCCCTTTGAGTAGGGCGACCCTTTTTGGAGAGGATGTTTGTCAGCGCTTTATATGCGTGAAACACTTTATGAATGAATGGAGGGGTTGCACTTATCCACTGATAATTGCAGTTTTGTATGGTCCTTCCATTGCAACAACAATGCACAATCACCAATTATCTTGCGCAGAAAAGGAGTCTGTGCTGTATGAATACAGAGACAAGATAAGGGGGGGATATACCCTTTCTAGACACCATAGGGGAAGAAGGGGAGAAGATCCTGGCCAATCCATTTTCTGCTCCCTCCTCTGACTAGTCTGGGAAAGAAATAGAAGGCCCCATAAAACCTGACTCGGTCACTGCTTTGGCCGCCAGGAAGTAACACGTGAAAACCTGCATCACTATGCCCCGCCTGACAAAGCAGGCAGGAAACTCCAAGCTGTAGGTAGGAACATGTTGGCTTCCACATTCTTCTCTATTAGGACAGTGTCCTCACCATGACAACGAGATATGACCGGAAATTTTGGCACAAGAGGTCCAAGTTCGTGGAGCACCTTCCGGCCAAACTTCAGACGAAGTAAGGGCCATCATTACAGACGGAGAAGCAACATCTGACCACATGATTCACTCAGCAGTGGAAGCCGCAGATTCTGCGTCAGGCAGATGGCTCATGGAGCGGTCTTTAAACACCAATCATGTGTGAAGGCGACCAACTTCAGACCTGAAGTGCAGGCGCAGATCATCGATATGTCATTCGAAGGCCAAGACCCCTTCGGCAAGAGGTTAACAATCACTTGAAGGTTATTAAATCTGACACTGATGCAGACGGAGAAATCAGTTGACTGAGTGTTAGGGCGAATTCTCATTTCTATGCTAATGCTCTTCAACTTTAGAGACCCCCAGCTCTTTTGCTGGACTTTAGGACTTTTGACTTTTTTCCTGGAGTAAGAGAGAACTTTTTCTTACTCTCATGTATTTTTGATCTGACAAACTCTGTAGGCATCACCTTTTTGTATTTTGACACACAGCACCTTCAGTGCAGTGTCAGAGTTTTGGATTTCACTTAAGGTTTAAATACCTTCTCTTGGGTAAAATACTGTTCCCAAGAGTAGTAAAGTGAAATTGACTTTGCTTACCTGTTTTTCCTCTGTAGGTCCAGTACACCCTACCTTATGTGGAAGTACTGGGGGGTTACTTAGTAGTCCCTTTTCCTACCTACTCATCTAACATTTTTTATGTTACCTTCACAACATTTAATGGCTGGTGGCAATGGTTTAATTTTCCTACCATTGTGTGTTTTTACCGCAGGCTGAATCCTCAACTGCAGTAATGCAATGATGGGTGCCCATTTTGTCGAGGTGGCCCGGTCTTCTTTTATCGCCATTTCTTGCTTGTGAGGTCTTTCTTGGGTTTTACTCTGTGTGCCAAACCAGGTTTGACCCTCTTGTTCGCTGTCTTTGGCGGGCTTCAATGCTGAAGCCTACCTCTGGCTCCAGTGTGTCTGGTAGGGCAGGAAGTGAGGGAGGTGCCAAAACTCCCTGTCCTTAGTCTCATTGGTTACCTGAATGCACTCAGTGCTGATTGGCTGGCTGGCTGGCTGTCCTTGCAGGACAGCCACCCTGCTTTGTGAGTGACAGTTAGCTGTGCATGAATTTTGGAGAAACCGGCATAAAAGGCGAGGCTTCTTGAACTGAAGACAGTCGACCACTGGAAGAAACGTCCTTGCTTTACCCTCCTGGATCGTTGAACTGCCCGGTGAAGCCCTGCTGCAGTGCTGAAGCTTCAACTTTGTATCGACTAGAGAAGCCCGGAACGGGCGACTTCTTCCCTTGGGTTGGTGGGACCAACTAACACTCAGGTGAACTTTGCTGGAACGCCTTTCCCTGCTGGCTGTACTTCCTTGCTACTGCTGGTACCGAGTGCCTGGGGTCAGGAACACCACAAATGAGTGCATCGTCTTTAAGCCAGAGCTGAGCTCCAGGAAGATCCTGATGACACTCCCAAAGCAGGACGACCCAAGCCTGAGCTACTTTAACAGAGTGCTGGACCCCAGAAGCAATGGGAGCCCATATGTTGTCCAAGAACCGTGGTGGTGCTATTTACCAGTAGCTGAAAACGCGAAGTGCCGCTGATTTGGAAAGAGCCCATTGCCGCCGCCGACCTTCGAACTGCAGCGTAGGAGTCCTTCAGGCGTCATCCCTCTTGTCTCCACGACTGAGGCCCAGGAACTGCAGGACTGCAACCGGAACAGAAGCCAGCTGGATCCTCTTCTTCCAACCTAAGGTACTGTCTTGACTGAAGGGGTACTCAGCTTTTTTGTCTATAGCTTGCTTGTTCTCACTGGAGACTTGCAGTAGCTGCCTTTTGCAGAGTTGCTTGAAGCTTTGCCCTTCACAAGCCTAACAGCTTGCGGCCCAACAGTGATTCCTTTTTCTACAAACTCTGTATATAACATTATATAATGGTTGTGTTGAGCTATCCCTTGATAGTGCGCCGAAAAATAATGGAATGGCAAGTAGTGATGATTAATCAATTCCTGTTTATTTTTGTGATGTTAGAGCCTTTGTGGATGACACGTGTTTCGGCGCACTATCAAGGGATAGCTCAACACAACCATTATATATTGTCACAAACGGAGTGGAGGGACTCTAAGTCTCCGTAGTAGCTAAACCTGGTGCGACGCAAGATCTTTAACATCACCTCAACTCTCATGGACAAACCCTTTTAATTTAACGGGGCGCGTAGGTACTGCAGCAGGTGTCATCACAAACAGTCCCTCACCAAGAATGCAATATCTGTATATAACATTGTGCAAGACTTTTGTGCTATCTGAAGAAGTGCCTAATCTTCATAGACCCTGCTCAATTGACTTTGGCTGTCCTCGCTCCCTGCAGACTCTTCTGACTCATTGACTTTGGTTTTAACTGTCCCTCATAGGTGTTACATAGGTTTAAGTTCTATTGCTGGCAAGGGTCTAACCTAAACTTCATTGGAAAGATTGCAAAGTATTCACATATTCTAGGAGCCTGTTAACCTTTTTTCTTCCCTAACCTTTTCCACAACCTCAGTAGTGTCAAGTGATATATCAATGTCCACAGTGTCCTAGTAATTGAAGTCGCCTCAGGGTGTAGGAAGTGTGTTTGTGCGACATCCCAAAAGGGGATATACTTGCTTAACTTAAATCTGGGGAAGTGTTGTGAAGTGCATTTTTATTGTTGCATATTGCCCTTTCTAAAGCAGGCTTATTTAAAACCAACGGTTAAATAAATAACTATTTTACTAGAAAACCTTGAGTAGAAGTGTCATTTAGATTCTTGTAACTGTGAAATTCTGTTGCATCTCTACAACTCACATTTACCCCTCTTTAGATAAGCCTGGCTGCTTAGTCACGCTACCAATTTATGTAGTACAGACATATACCAATAGTTGGGTTACCGATTACCAAGAGGACAAAGCTGGTGTAGTCTCCCACGGGGTTACTACATACAATCTTGCCTAACACTGAGAGACAACAACAAAGAATGGCGTATGTTCATGACGGAGCAGGGATGTTTTGTTACAACAAGCTGTATTCTACGCAAATGGCTAGGTCAACATGTTGACATCCTGACAGATACCAGCTGTCTTTCAGATGCACTACACATAGAAGCACCATCCCCTGCCACATTGCACCCTGGTAGGAGGGTGGATCAGCCACCACCAGCATCAATGGCAAACGATCACTCCAGACAAATAGGTGCTACACAAATGTAGGAAGGACACGTAGAGTTCTGCACACGGCCACCAGCCCTACCTCCACGTACGCTGAATACTCGTCACCTGACCGAGCTCAAGCGGAGGCAGACAAATTGCTATAAAAGACCACTATGAAGGCCGTTCTTCACAATCAAGGAGGGAAGGTATTCTATTCACTCCTTATTTCTAAGAAAAAGGACCGATAGCAGTGTCCGCTCCTAGACCTGTGTGTTTTTCATCATATAGGTAAAGCACATAAGGTTCAAAATGAGCACACCCCAACGGGGCCTCGCTTGGCTCTCCCTTGGCTCAGAAGGGCTATCTTCTAGCTAGAATCCACCTCGAGGGGTATTTTTCACAAACCCGTTCTTCCAACGTAGTACCCGTAATAAGGTTTTACAGAAGGGGACAAGCATCGTCATTTCTGGGTGCTTTCGCTTATGGTCAGTCCTGAGGCTCTTCAACTGCCTCACCCCGGTGGCAGCGCACCTAACAAGAGCAGGTGTACAAGTCTTTCCATACCTTGATAATTGGCTCATCAAAGTAAATTCGTAGGTACGGACAAACGGAATGTTCTATCAGATGAAAGAGACCATTTCAGATCTAGTTTTTCTCCATAGATCAGAAACAGTCAGTAGATATGCTGGCGTAGAATGCCTTCTTCCTAAGTGTAGAACCCGATACCCACATTCCGCAAGTCAGCCTTTCATCCAAGAGAATAACAGCTTTCCCTGCTGGCCAATGGGTTCTTAAAAACAACAAGTCCCTGCTGGGCAGGTTGTCATGTATATTACTGGTTCCTACTTGCAGGTTGAGAATGGGACCAATCCAGGAAGAACATGGTCAACAGAATTAAGCATTGGGCTCGTGGGAAGACATTGTGCACTGGTCACATCCCTTTCCACCAAGCTCTACCCGGTTAGTGGGCAGACAAACAGCCTAGACAAAGTCGTGCCTTTTTTCAGGCCCCCACTTCCACGCTGCTTCCCAAGACGGATGCGACCCTGCCATGATACTTGCATGCCAAGGGCACATGATCCACAATGAGTCGGAATTGTACACCAATATCCTCGAACTCTGAACCATTCGATGGGTGCTGAAACCCTTTCAAGTTCTCATAGGGAAGGTTGTTCCTGTACAGATGGACAACCTCTATGCATGAGACCAACAAGCAAGAAGGTACAAAATCCACACTGTGGTGACACAGCAACATTCTGGCAGATCAACAGAGCTGGGACTTTTTCCATGTCCTACAAAGAGGAATTCTGATGGGTCGAGGTCCAATGAATTTTCAAAGGATGGGGTTGCCCTCACATTGAGTTCTTTGCCAACCGGCTCGCCCTCACTTCGGATACTGGTACCGGAAGAGGACTCACTGGGGGTTGCTTTCTCCCTAGCATGGACAGGTGAGTCCTCAGACGCCTTCCTGACGATAACCTGGTTAGCCGGGGTACTGAAGCGAATAAGAAAGCAAACCCTGCAGGATGATTTTAATAACAGTCATGGGCACAGTAAGTCTGGTACACAATTCTTCGACACATAGCGTGCTCCACGCCCATCCGTATCGGAGCGCACCAAGCACTACTGTTGCAACAGAGCAAGCACATCCTTCGCCACACACTGCATGTTCTCTCTCTCAGGGATTGATTGTTGAACTACAAAGAGACACCTGTCTAACATTGCCAGACGGATATTACGATATTAGTCAAGCATCCAGGCCGCCCCCACGTGTGCCTCAGGCAAAGAAAAGAAAACGGCTTAAAACCTGGGGTGGGACACAAGAGCTTGACCCATGGTCAGCCACAGTAAGCAAATTGCTGCCTGACCTGATTCACTTGGCTACTGCGGTCCGGTCACAGGATTCTGTCAAGGTTCACTACTCGGACATCATGCCTTACTCCAGAGGTCCCGTAGTTACATCCTCTGCCTGCATCCTTGCATTTGAAGCCTTCAGAAAGGGTTTGCCGACGACCTTCCCACCAGTGCCAGTACTGACTCCAAGTTGGAGTCTGAACACAATTTTCACGACATCAGCGTCTCCTCTTTACGAGCCCATCCACAAATGCAATCTTTTTTCGTCTCTGATAAGGTTGCTGTCTTAGTGGCGATCACGTCAGCAGATGAATCGGAGTACTGCAAGCTTTATCTACCGATCCTCCATTTACAGTTTTATTAAAGGACTAGGTCTGAACACATCGTACTTCCAATGGCCTTTGGCTATCAAACCTCAATCACGGGACTCCCCTTGCACTCGCTAGGTCTATCGCGAGTACTCAACTTCTACGTACAGCGCACTAGCGTTCTGAGAACATCTCCTAGATAGTTTTTCACTCATGGTACTGTTAAGGGGCAGCACACTTCCAAACTGGGCCATGCCAAATGGGTGGTAGATTTCATTACCCATTGCCCCAAGATCAAAGGGAACCTGCTCACCCGTCCAGCTACTCCCCATTACACCAGAGTGAGGGCATCTGCAACGGCTCTCCAGGCAGGAGTGGCCATGCAGGACATATGCAGTGTGGCTACCAGGAGTATGCTCCATACGTTCGCCAAGTACGCTATATAGAAGAAAACGGTGGAAGGAAGCTAGCTGTAGGACAAGCAGTAATATGACATCTGGTTGCATGAGGTAGGAGCAGCCATTGTGCTTTCCCTCCTTCCCTTCATGTTTAAAGCATGCATAGCGGGTTCAGGGTACTCTCCGTGGGTACTATGTTTGACCTATGTGTGCTTCAGTGAAGTAGGTGGCATGCTTCCACTGCTTGGTATTCTAGTCAAGCATGTGAATCTAGGAAAGATCCAATGCTGGAGAAGTCTTAGTTACTTACTTGTAACTATTTCTCCAGCATTGTTATCTTTCCTAGATTCATATGCACCTGCCCGTCCCCCCTTTGAGGCTGCTCCTTAGACAGTCAGTCATCATTATAGCAGTCACAATTGGGGCTTAAATTCAGAAGATGGCTGCCTGGGGTGGTGCCTAGGTCCTTCCACCTCATTAGTTATGGTGAAAAGGGACCAAAATGAGGTGGAAGGACTAAATAAATGAGTGCCTGTTCAGGCATAATGGGCAAACAGTATTGCTTTTAGCCGAGGGGAAAAAAGTAGATTTATTTATTTTTGAAATTACAGAGGGTTCCCACTCTGGCGACTGGGAATATTCAAGCATGTGAATCTATGAAAGATACCAATCCTGGAGATATACAGTTAGAGGTAAGTAACTAAGACTTTTCCCCCTATCAGTAGAGTTAAAGGGTATCTGCCAGGAACCTTTGGTTAGGTCCAGGGTGGATATGTACTTAGATGACCCTAACTCTTAATAAGCTCATCTATTCTGGCACGGGGTTATCAAAAGTGGAGAATTTAATTTCCTGAAATCTATACAAAATCTCCACGACTTGTCTAGTATTGCGGCCAACACAATGGGGGATGACCACATACTCTGAGGGGTTGATGATGTTAGCCTTGAGCATCATGTGGAGTTCTGTCTCTATAATAGTCGTCCTTGCCTCAGGGATCTGTAAGGTTTTTAATTCACTGTTTGCCTGGGTGGGGTGCATATGTAGTGGAAGAAATCCTGCACTCTACCCGGTTGCTCATGGACGAGCTCTGGAAATTGATCTAAAATGTTGTGAAGGTCTTCTTGTTGGGAGAGTGGTAGATGGTTAGGGACTAATTGTTGGTCAAGGTCTGGGTCTGCAAGGAGGGTAGCCATGGTCACCGTAGTCTCCTCCACAGGATCGACCTTTCAATAGGTTTGTGATACATTTGGGTTTTCTGGTTGGACTTTTCCTTTCAAGAATTTTGTTGGGTCCATACCACTTTCAGATCGTTTTTGTTCTATGAGGTTGGCAAGAGAACTAGCACAGAGATTCCCCATCGGAAAAAAAGACCTGGCTTCTGCCTAGGTTGTGTTTAACAATTTCCCTTACTGCAGCCATAGAGGACTTTAACTACTCCAACGTCCCGTCCCCTTTCCTCCATACTTATGGGACATCTCTCCGTCCTGTGGGACGGGACCGGAGCACTTTGTAAAAAGCATTCACATTTTTTCCAAAAATGTGTCCTTCCTCTTACTTGCGCGGGGCCCGGCACGTGGCCGCAACCCTGCCCATCTTGGCTGCGCCCCGCGCATCGCCCAACGGTCCTTTTCTCTCCTCGATCGGGGCCAGACGCACTTGCATCCTCGAAGTTTTTCTTCCCTTTTTTCCTCTCTGGCTTCGCTAGTGTTCGTTTACTAGTCTCTGTATGTCTTTCAAGTTAGACTTTCCAGATTGTTCGTGTCACCGTCGATTCGCGAAGGCGGATCCCCATCCTCTTTGTTTAGTGTGTTTGGGTCCGGAACACCGTTGGGACTCCTGTTTTTACTGTGACTCCCTTTCGGTCCGGGCACTTCAACGTCGGTTGGAGCGGTGGGAGGAGGTGTTCCAACTAACTCCTCCTTCGCATTTTCAGGCGTTCATCGATGAGAAGAAGAAACGCCCGGTAAGTTCTTTACTTTTCAGAGCACCCTGGCCAGGGGATACCTTCCCAGGTTCCTCTCCGTCCGGGAGGGGCGTTGATCGTTCTGTCATCGGGGTTCGCCCTGAGGTGCCCGTTGGGCCTAATAATTATACCAGAGTTTTCTCTGAGGGTCTCCGTAAGGGGCCTATGAATACCGGACTATGCTCCGAGGCCCCTCCTGTGGGGGCTGTTTGTAGACCGAGTTCTACTGAATCGTGGGGTACCGGAGCTTGCTCTGAGGCCTCTTTGTCGGCTTCCCTCAAAAACAAGACCGGGGTGCGCCCCGAGGCCTTGGCTGGGCTTGTTGTTACCGAGCAGATGTTCGAGGCCTGCGCCGATAAGGCTGTTACCCGGCCTGGGTCTGAGGTCCCTCGTTAAGAGGCTAAAGCTACCAACAGTTCTGAGAGGCCAGTCAAGGCTTTGTCGGTGAAAGCAGTTGCTCTCCGTTCCCGCACTTGTGGTGATACCAGACCTGTTGAGGGGGCAAAGTTCTTCTTTTACCGGCAGTGCTGAGGTCCTTCCTTCGAAGGCTCAGTTGGCGGTTGGTATGTCTCAAAAACATTCCAGGCCTCATAGTACCGGCTCTGCCGAGGTTCCTTATGTTAAGGCTAAGATTGAGACCCCTGATCCATCGATGGGGACCCCTGCCTCACTTCCTCACGTGCCGCAGCTCCCCTCAGATGAGGACAAAATGGCGCCCATTCCCGCCATGGTGGCCATTTTAGGTGCTACCCCTACAACTACGCCATCAGCCTCTGGTGTAGGGCTTGGTCCCTTGGGTGAACCTAAGGTCCCTTGTGCGCATCCTTACTGGCAGTTTTTTTATTTGATCACCCGGATGCCTCTTCCGCACTTTGTGTCTTTGCCCGCGGGGGCAGCACCTTTGATTTATGTGGATACGTCGGTGGAGGGGCCGGTGTGGCACCCTTCCCCATTACGTCCCTGGATTTGTCCACCTCATGAGAGGCCTCCTCCGGTTCCAAAACAGTCTCCGGAGGACGCCTTTTTCGGTAAATTTCAAGCGCTTATGCGCACCGACCCCATGAGGGAATATTTCAAAGGGCTTTTCAAGGAGATATGTCCACCTGCGCCTCCAGCTCCACCCGTTCCTCCGGTGGTTCCGCCGGTGGTTCCGCCGGTGCCGCCTTTGCCCGTGGTGCCTCCCCCGGATCTTCCGCCTTTGCCTCCATTGTCCCCAGTGGACAAAGCACTGCCTGACACGGCTCAGCAGGATCCTGACCTGTCCGATGACGGCCAAAGCGATCAGGACAACGAGGACCGGGTACTGGACATGATGAGTTTCTTAGATGTTCTGGTGCCCGAGGCACCCGCTCCGCAGGAGGGCGTGCTTTCTGGGGCGTTCACCCTGTCTCCCTTGGAGCGTACCGGCCTGTTCCTGCAGAAGGACGTTCTGGCCGAGGTCCGAAGAGCCTGGGAAAAACCACACTCGGGACTTTTTGTCAATAAGAAGATAGACGCGAGGTACAGGCTACATTCTTCGGAAGAGGTAGCCCTGTCGTCTTGTCCGCCTCCCTCCTCCACAGTGGTGGCTGCGGCCACTTTGCGATCCAGACCTGCAGCATCCTCTTCCACGACGGCTACTTAGGTCCTGGGTAAGCAGGACAAGCTCCTTGACTCCCTAGGGAGGAAAATCTTTGCCAACTCGTCCTTGCAGCTCAGGCAGGCCAATGCTGAGTTGATATTGGCGGGAGCTAACATGCAGATGTGGAAAGGTCTGTCGGAGTTTGAGGAGTACATCCCGGTCGAGAAGTTGGAAGACTTCAAGGGTGGCCTATCCGGCGCCAGGGTCTTGGCCCAGGATCTCCTGGAGGCTGCGGCTCATCATGTAGACACCTCGGCTCGGGGCCTTATGCTGGGGGTTGATACCTCACGGCAGGCGTGGCTGCATGCCACTAAATTTTCAAAAGAAGTGCAGGACAAGGTGTTGGACCTTCCGTTCGATGGTAAGGAGCTCTTTAATTCTACAATAGATGTAGAGCTCACCAAGACGAAGGATAGCACGCAGACAGCTGTCATTGTTTGTCCTGGTTAAGGCTCCTTTCAAAACCCAGAGACCGTTGTCACAAAGTCGACCCTCCTCTGGCTTTAGGGGCTTCCTCGACTGCAAATCTCAGAGTGGATACCCCTCCGAGGAATAGCCGCCGTAGACAACAACGGATGTGGTTTTTCTCCTGCTCCTCAGGCTCTTCCTCAGGTTCAGGTGGCACCGCCACCGATAAACCTACTAAATGAGGGTTTACCGCGCTCGCACGAGACCCCGGTGGGAGGACGCATTGCGTCTCATTGGGAGGCGTGGCAGACCATCACAGAAGACAGATTGGTCTGGTCAGTCGCTCGAGCAGGCTTCCGCTTACCTCTACCCCCTACCGCACCCCGCAACCCTCCTTTTCGGCTGTCGGGCTCACCCTCCCTCAAAGCTGAGGTTCAGAAACTTCTGGATCTCAGAGCTGTGGAACCCGTTCCCCTCGGGGAGCGAGGGGACGGCTTCTACTCCCGGCTGTTTACGGTGCCCAAACCCAACCAGGCTGGCCTGTGCACCATCCTAGACCTTTCCCAGTTCAATCTTTTCCTACCCCAAGAGAAATTCAAGATGATTACGCCCAGCCAGATACGCTCCTCCTTGCAGGTGGGCGACTGGCTCAGCCTTTGGACCTTCAGGATGCGTACATGCATATCCTGATTTGGAACCCGCACAGGAGATACCTCTGCTACTCTTTGGGAGAGGAGCACTTCCAGTTTCGAGTGCTTCCTTTTGGCCTCAGCTCGGCGCCGCGTGTCTTTACGAAGATGTCGGTGATTGTGGCCTATCTTCGTCTCCAGGGTATCCATGTGTATCCGTATTTGGACGACTGGCTCTTACGCAGCCCTTGTCCGCTAGCAGTAGCGGGCAATCTCCAGTCTCTCCTTCAGCTCCTGTTCCATCTTGGGCTGTCGGTGAACTGGTGGAAATCTTCCATGACGGTCTCGCAGGACCTGATTTTCCTGGGTTTTCGATGGTACACGATCGACTGCAGAGTGTACCTGACCGGGGACAGAATGGCGGATCTGTTAGCCACGTGTCAGATGTTTGTGCAGTCGGAGAGCATGTCGGCCTGGTGGTTCCAGAGGCTTCTGGGCCTCATGGCCTTGTGCGTGCTGGTTCTTGCTCGTCTCAAGATGAGATGGACCCAGATGGCTCTTCGGAGTCCCTGGTGTCAGGCTGTGGACCCGGATTCCAAGCGGATAATGATTCCGGATTCCATGAGAGTGGACCTGGACTGGTGGTCATCTCTCAGCAACCTGTCGGTGGGTGCAGGGTTTCAGAACCTGGTCCCCATGGTGACGATCACGACAGACTCCTCCCTTCTGGGGTGGGGTGCAACGTTAGATCGCCTTCAGGTCTCGGACCTCTGGTTGCCTCAGGACAAGCTCCTGCACATAAATCATTTGGAGCTTCTGGTGATCTTTCTGGCGCTCAAGGCGTTCAGACCGCTCATTGCCAACAAGGTGGTCCGCATACGCACGGACAATGTGGTGTCTATGTATTACATCAACAAACAAGGGGGAACGAAGTCTCCCCCCCTCGTTGACCTGTCTATCCAGATATGGGAGTGGGCCGTGCTTCATGGTGTCTGGCTGCTTGCAGTACACATCCCGGGCCAGCTGAATGTCACAGCGGATGCCCTCAGCCGGTGGACAGTGGTCAGCTACGAGTGGGAGTTGAAGGCATCTGAATTTGTCTAGGGATAACATGCGTACTATCCAGGCAGCCAGGAAACCCTCGACCAGATCCCAATACAGGAGTAAATGGCTCAGATTCTGTCATTGGTGTTTGGAGAAGAAGTCGGATCCAAGGGTGGCCACGATTGACACAGTGCTGTCCTTTGTGTCCTCCCTAGCAGAGTCAGGGGTTCATGTTCTGTCATGCAAGACTTCTCTCAGCGGTTTCCGCTTATCTTTCTACAGACCAGTGTTCTTATTCCCTGACTAACCCATTGGTGAAGAGGCATTTTGCTGGCTTGACGCGCCTCTACCCTCCGGTTCGTAATCCGCACCCGCCGTGGGACCTAAATGTGGTCCTGACGGCGCTGTGCCATAAACCCTTTGAACCAATGGCTACTGTGGACCGCAAGTACTTGTCCTGGAAAGTGTTCTTTTTGGTCGCAGTTACGTCAGCAAGGAGAGTGAGTGAGCTCCAGGCATTGTCGGTGGAGCATCCTTTCTTGGTCTTTCACAAGGACAAGGTAGTCCTTTGGACGAACCCGGCCTTTCTGCCGAAGGTTGTGACTGAATTCCATCTGAATCAGTATTTCTCTACCGGTCTTTTTTCCGAACCCTGCCTCTGAGGCTGAGAGGGTTCTACACTGTCTTGATATCTGAAGAGCTCTCAAGTTCTACCTGGACAGGACTTCCGAGCTTAGGAGTTCTTCTCAACTTTTTGTGACCTTCGGTAACCCTCAGGGCAAGCAGGCGTCTAAGGCAACTATTTCTCGGTGGCTCGCCGCCTGCATCACGGAGTCTTTCACCGTCCAAGGGCTGAAACCTTCTAAGGTTATTCATGCACACCTGGTGCGGGGCAAGGCAGCCGCGGTTGCTTTTCAGAAATATGTCCCCTGGGAGTCCATCGCTAGGGCAGCTACTTGGGCCTCCCAATCTGCTTTCTGTAAGCATTATTGTCTTGATATAAGCTTCAAGGGCTGACGCTCCGTTTGGTCAGGCTGTGCTGAAGAACCTGTTTCAGTGAGGGGTATTTCCATACACCCGTAGTTCCTCTAAGGAGTGCTTGGGAATCTCCCATAAGTATGGAGGAAAGGGGATGGGACGTAGGAGTATTACCAGGTTACTCAGCATATGGACCCCATTACTCCTAGTCCATAGTCCCCTTTCCTCCATACGCCCGCCCGCCGTCCCCTCTAATAAGGTCCCTCTGTTATTGCCAATCGGTCTTTGACCCGGCGATAGAAAAGGACTGATGAGCGATGCGCGGGGCGGAGCCAAGATGGGTGGGGTTACGGCCACGTGCCAGGCCCCCCGCAAGAAAGAGGAAGGACACATTTTTGGAAAAAATGTGGATGCTTTTTACAAAGTGCTCCGGTCCCGTCCCACAGGACGGAGAGATGTCCCATAAGTATGGAGGAAAGGGGACTATGGACTAGGAGTAAAGTGGTCACTACGGTGAGTAACCTGGTAATTCTGAGCTATCTGGAAATGGGTAGGATAGCGTCCTCTCTCTCTTCTCCCAGGTCTCCTTCAACACATGCAGTATGTCTCGATGCTCTTGAATATCAGTTGTTTCTTTATAGTAAGTACAATGCTGCCATACTCCAAGTAGAGTTCAGAAGTATATGTAAAACGACAGTGTGTAAGAACAGACCAAATCAGCAAGGTGTAGACTAATGGCCTGATAAACAAACATTTTTTCAATGGGACTGGCCCATAAATAAACATTTTTGTAAATCGGGCCCTAAATGTTTCTGCAACCTGGGAGCCCAATTGTATAATGATGGTTTAGACCATGTGGCTGGATAAGATAGAATAGCAGTGGATGGTCTAGAATCTGAGTATGCTAGTACACCAGGTAATGTTGACTGGAAGAAGCTATCAAGCATTTAATGGAACATTTCTATATAGGGGCTCTACATAAACACGCACATTGATGCTACACGAAGAGCTCTGTATATAGAGATAGGTCTGGCTTTATTCTGCTGATTTGAAACATTGTGGTTGCACGTTTTTTTGTTGAATTCTCATATATAATAGTCTTTCCTGATTTATCGAATCAGTATAATGTGGGTGGGTTCACAAGAAATTGTATTTCATAATAAGAAATAGCCTTAAAATTCAGAGAAATTGAGAGGAAAATCGTTCTGGGAGAGGGGTACAGAGTTCCATGTCCAGATAAATTAAGAGGGAAACGTACAAATACTGCACCTTTATAATGAGCAGAGGAGAACTTTAGCGTGCTTCTTTTTAATCAGAACCCCCGCGAGGGTCAATCAGAATGTAACAAACACTCTGATTGTCCCTCGCCAGGGCTTTACCGGGCTGGGATTCCATTCCATTCCTTTGTTCTCGCCGGGGGGTTGGCAACTCCTCAGCCAGTGAGGAGGCTCGAAACGACGGGGCCATCCCCGCTCCAAGCCTCCACACCGCTGGAGGCTGCCATCCTCCCCTGCCGGGGGTTCTGGTACGTTTTTTTGGTTCCCTCCCTCCTCCCCTGCAAACAATCCCCTCCTCACCCTCCCCGCATTCCCAACCCCACTTACCTTATTTCTCCTTTTTCTGGAGCGAACGCGCTGGAACACTTCTGTTCTCAGCGTGTCCGCTCCTGGTAGCCACCATGGAAAGGGAAAACGGACTCCGTTTTCCCTACCCCGGCAGTCATTTTCTTTGGCTTTTTGTTTTTTTCTGTTCTGCAATGCTGCAGTGTTTACGGAACAGAAAAAATGCTATTAGTACCCCTGTCTTGTGGGCCGGGGTACTAATAGCAATAAGCCCCTCGCCACAGGGGCATTAGCGAGTTGGGTAATGCCCCAGGGCCTTCATTAACTATAACTAATATATAAGCGGCTCGGGGGCTTATTGCTTAAATAATCACTTCAGAATCTCAGGGAGTTACTGTTCATCGGAAACTTTACTTATGCTGCATTATGACTTGATACGTAAAATCAGACCTAAAAAAATGCAATTTAGTATTAAATAAAAGGTTGGTTCCTCGATCTGGGGGATCATTAGCACAATAATATGCTAGATCGAAACTTCTATCGAAAATGATTTAAAAAGTAAATCTGGTTCGAGAAAGCATCCTCAGAAATGACCCATTTGAAGAAAACACATTCTAAAATGACAGTCTCAAGTACATTTTGGTTCAAGTCGCGTGATGACGTTGTATGCTATATGGCGCGTTACAATGGGGGATTCCACTGCTCCTTTGAAGGAATGGTACCTCCATGTCTATGTAGCAATGCAGGCAAACCAGCTGCACAAGTATCTCCAGGGGGTCTCCCATCTGGTGGTATATAGTGCACCACATATCACATGAATGATGAATGGGATCCGTCTTAATCCCAGGGCAATAACTACTATCAACTGAGGGAAATCTATGAATGGGAACAGGAGGAAGATGTACACAAAGGTCAAAAAATATACGTCCAATTCCACAAAATAATACAATAACCAAATGACTGAGAAATAGAAAGTAGAGATTAGAATAATCTCATTTACTATAGACGCAGGTGGTGTTGGGCTCAAGAAGGTGTGCTCCCTTAAACTGTAAGAATGGGTCACGCTCTGATCGTTGGAGCTCCTTCATGCTTTGTGGCAAGCTAAGCTCCAGTAAAAGCTGAGCGTGAGTGACATGTCGTGTGAGTAGACGGGGAGGCATCAGATGATAGAGATGGCCATTTCCCCCCTCTCTTTTGTCTTGCTCTTTGACAGAGCGGTCTAGAAGAAATATGCGATGAGAATGCTGTGCACACACATGATAGATGGAGATAAAAGTGACCCAGTTCCAAATGGTCACAGTCCTACAGAAATAGCTGCCGAAAAATGACGGCACAAAATATGGAGTAGATCTCTTATTTTGAAGACGACACCCCACTAGAAATTGTTTAAAAACCAAATTATTTTAGTGAAATACAGGATAGCCGCATTAAAACAGGAACTATAGTAGTATTCATGTGTATGCATTGAAATGTGATTATTTTAAAAATGTAACATTGAATGTTGAATTCCATGTATACACATCACTGGCATATTCCGGGGTTAGAAGAGCGATGCACACACTGTACCCAAGTACAGCGATCCCACAGTTAAACAACGTTTATTTCTTCCTAGCTCAATTTTAAAAGCCCATAGCTGGCTTTCCTGAATGAGTTACATATATAATACCAAGGCGAGAAGGCACCTAGGACTCAGCTAGACTTTCATTGGGGTGGACCAGAACCCAGCTGATGCAGTGGCTTCACTGAGCAATGGCTACCCTGGAGGCCGCCTCTTTGTCATCACATACGCTATTATAGTCTGTAAGTGTGCAGAGGTTCGAGTCTGAGACAGAGGTGGCTGGACTGCCCCTTTTGGAGTGGGACCAAGCCTGATTTGCATATGGTCTTTCCCCTTTTGTAATGGCTTGGAAGGTGAAGAACAATGGTCTGGAGAGTTGCCCAGAGCAATGCCAGAGGTTAAGATTAATTCTAAACCTTCCAGCTATCGCCCCTTTTGTTTTGCTATGCTCCTGAGCTGCAGCATGTCAGAATTATTGCAGCTAATGTACCTATCAATGAGTGAGCACTTGTGAGCTGGATGAAATTTCTTAACTGAGTTCCAAACCCTCTACAGTATTAGTGCCTCTGCAACAAGCCGATCCGACTCCACGGTGACAAGACTCGACTCTGTCCCAGTAAGAGATGATTTTTCCTTTAAAGGACTAGTCACTGTTTCGTGCTGAAGATAACTCACTGGTATTTTCCTCATATCCTTTTTTAATGGATGAGTATGAAGGTGTGTTTGGAAGGTTCTGTAGGGAGTTCCTCACAGGAACAGGAGTCCTTGTACACAAAGGGGAGTCTCTCTCGGTGAGGTACCACTGGGCTCAAATTGTAGGAGGGTGTAGAGCGAGCCTGCCTCCCTAGCCTCACAGGGGAGGGGGCTCCCGTTAGCACCAACACATGGCGTTCTTTTTCTACTACTGAAAATGCATTCCAGGGATCATGCACCTGAAAGAGAATCCGCGATGTTAACCATGGAAGTCCTTGGCCAGTGGTGGGAATGATGGAAGTGCAAAGACAGACCTGGGATATGTAGGCAAGTTCAATGCAAAGGACTCCATTTCAAGGACAGAGTGTGAGAGGCAAGGGGCAAGATGAGAAATGAGGGGAAAAGTAAAATTGGGACATGCAGGCTGCTATGGCGCAGCTGCTGTGGTGCGAAATCGAGGAGTGTGGGTTTTTGTGATCGTAAAAAAAGGACTAGCTCTGATTTGACTTTCAAAACACATTAACATCTTTTCTCACAGTGTTAACAAAGCAAGTTCTATGTAAAATAATTGTATTCTAAACCAACATTTTCTATACGTTATGATTACTGAATGGGTAGAATGTCTTTGTGTTACATGTCGTGAATAGGGAATTTAATATGAATTAATAAGTATTACATAACTTATCAGAAGAAATAAAAGAAAACAAATGTAAATCAAAATTACAGACCAGATGTCCTCTTCCTACAGACTACCTTTCATAGACCTATGCTCTTGCTTCTGATGTAGTATCTGTTCATGGTGGCGTAGTCTGCATGGGTTCCCTTGGTCCCATCTTCATATCCCGACATGCCCTTCCTGCCTCTCACTGGCTGGTCCCTGTGCTTTTGTTTAAAATAAAATAGTGTGAGGTGAGAAGAGGCGAGCATAGTTGCAACATAAAGTCACACTCACTGTAGTCCTGGCTCACGTTCCTTCGCCGCAACAAAATTCAGATCCCTGCCTGGGTCCCACCCCCGGTGCCTTTTCTGCTGACTGCCATGGTGTGCTTCATGCTGTCCCCGCAGGCCGGCACTGGAGATGAGTAAAGGGAATACGTGTATGCATTGATGAGTGTGTTTTTCCAAAGTTATGCATTTGTTTGTGTGTGAGACTGTGCGTGTGCAATAATTTATATGAGCGTTGGCATGTAAACGAGTTAATCTGTGTGCTTCCATGTATGTGTATGCGTGTGTGCCTGACTGGATTTGTCTGTTTGTGTGTGTATGCTTGCGTGCGGCCCGTGTGCAAGTGCAAATGAAGGGTACACGTGTTGGTGGTGGAGGGGGCCGCTGCTACAGCATGAGTGATTTAAAGCATGAATGGTGGCATATATAATGTGTGCAACTTTGAGTGGTTTGCAGTGGCATTTCTGGCATATATTGTGGGCACCATAACAGGAGTGATTGCCAGCGTCATTACTGCCAATGGTTTATATTGATTACAGCATCATCAAAGTGATTACAATGGGATTGCTACTATATATCGTGAGCACATCGACATGAAACGAATTTACAGCATGAATGCAGTTATTTATTGTGGCAAAATATCAAGGTTTGTTGCAATAGGAATGCTGGTATATACTGTGGGCACAGCATCATAAGTGGTTTATAATTTGAGAGCGCACCATCCAAGTGGTTTACAGTGGGAATGCTGGTTTGTACTGTGGGTGCAGCATCATGAAAACGATGTACCCTGACAATTCTGGCATGTATTGTGGGTGCAGCATCATGAAAACGATGTACCCTGACAATTCTGGCATGTATTGTGGGTGCAGCATCATGAGCATTTAGTAAAATGCTCACGTGTTCTGTTGGTGACATAGCATCTATTGGATTTTTCCAATTGTGGTCCTATAGACCTGATCGTAAAGTGTGATTTATTTAAGTCCATTCTTTTCAAACATTTGGCTGCAAAACACACCATTTCATCCCATTATTTAAAAAAAACACTATGGCAGGTATTACTTGAATCTCCATATGGTTAGTTGAATTTGGAAGAAATATGAATGCCGCTGCTTTATAAATACTCACCAGCCGACACTGACCTTTAATCATTTAGAATAATGCCTGTGCCCCCTCATCAGCCATTCCCAAAAGCTGGCACTGCCACTGTCTGTTCGACACATGTTTTCAACAATGGTCAAAACCAGCCACCCAAGTCCTTATCGGGAACTTTATTGTGTACAGTATGCCATGGAATACAAAGGTATTCATGTACAGGTAGCTGTAAAACTGACAGATGAAAATCACTAGCTACAATCTATTAATGACAATCTAAACTTGATTCACTCTTCTTTGAAGAAGGCGCATATTTCACTGTTTGGCTTCCTACCATTGCCCACAATGTGCATGTTTGTTGTAGCACTGCACTATGGTACCCATTTTCTGCTGAAGGACATGCCTAATCAATATACAAAAATAAGCCATGGAGAAACGTATCTGCCTACCCTTCTCCCCTAGGTCTGGACACCTTGATGTGTTTTTAAAGTATTCTGGTGCATCTGTAATGCACGCCATATCCCAGGTTGGCATAGCTTGGTGAGGCTTTTGCAATAGTTTTAATGATATGAAAAATTAAAAAGCTTGATTCAAATTGGGCTCACTAGTTCCCCTACTCAAACGTCCCTCTAAAAGCATCTCCCAATTTACCCAACAATTAGTCCAATTTAAGGACCAACGATCTCGTACACACCTGGATGCCGCAGCATAATGCAGTGGACCGGTGTTCACGGAGCTCCTTTCAAACTTTTTGCAGCTGCTGTGATCTGTGTATGATCATCTGGTCGCAGGTTCGAATCCCAGCAAGGCCAACTCGGCCTTTCAACATTCCGAAGTCGATAAAGGAGTACCAACTTTGGTTGGGTGATATTCTATCATTTTGGGATAAGTGGGCAAACGAATGGGAGTAGGCCAAAAACTGTGTGTTTTGCTTTCTTAATAACTTTTTCATCTTTTACAAATCTCTTCCAATATGTCCAGTCGTTTGGGGGAGCGGGCCATGATAAACATTTTTTTTTTACAAATTATCAGCCAGATCTGTCATGAGTGAAAAGTTATTAGCAATTCAATTTTCGGGGTGGAACTTGATACTCAACTTTATTATAGTGCTGCGACAGCCATGCATATGTGTGCATTACAAGGTCGGTTTAGAGCAGTTTTTGGACAGTTTATTGGCGCCATTCAACAGAACTGCATGAAATTATTCAATAAATAAATATATAGACACAACTTTGAATGTTTTTGCAATGTTTGGTGCCATTTCTCCAAGAGCAGACACAATTGGAGGGGTGCTCCCACAATGTTTGGATGGTTTATAACTTTGGCCCAATGTGACGAATCCGCACAAAGGTTTACAAAAAGATTGTAGATCCAACTTTGTATGTTTGGGCAAAGTTTGAAGGGATTTTGTCAAGAGTGGGTAATATTGTAGAGGGGGTCCCAAAATGTTCAAAATCGGTATCGGCTTGAATGGGAAAAAAGATTTCTGCTCGTGGCTACAGCCGAAGTGCCGGACAGATTTGATGGAAACTTCGGTGAGGATTATCGGTAAGGACCCAAAAGCATACTTTTACAATTCTCTCCTGTGTTTTATTTTTTCAAAAGTGTCAAAATGTAGGTACAAAAAATAGTGATATAACTTTGGTGCCAGGGCAGTGGGCCTGGCCTCCTGCAAGGACAAACTCTGATTTGCTTTTTGAGGCCTGCAGCATGGCCGAAGCCCATGCCCCATGGATTGGGTACATTCGTCATGGCTGCAATCCAGCAACACTGGCAGTTTGGGGGTATAGTGCACAGTGGACCAGGATGCAGACTAAATGCAGTGGATAACGAGGGTGGTTTGGTGGGGCCGAAGTCATGGTCGAGCCTCATGCCCCACGACAATTAAACCATGACTTGTATCCACAGCCTGCGCTGCTGAAAATGACACATCAGTATGCGCTGCAAAAACATGAGGTTTACAGTCCTTTCATATATTTTAAGAGGAATTATTAATAACTTGTTAACAGTGGCGTAACATCATGAAAAATGGTCACTTGTAAAAACCATTGAAATTAAATGAAAAAACCTTGTTAAAAGAACGTTATGGTTAAGTTAGACTAATAAGAACCTATGAAACTAATTGTAAAAAGCTTTGTTAAAGGGATGTTATGGTTGCAAATCGAAAAACTAAAGAAATTTACAAGCTATGGTAAGCTGTTCAACCATAACTTGTGCCACTGCCATGCACTGCTAAGACCAACACCAAGGACATCAACGATTGGCTGACTTTCCCAACTTTTGGGCCAATCCCGGGGAGCCGGTAGGCAGAGCCGGCCCCTACTAAGACCCACATCAAGGCCGTTCGCCTGTCCAGATGTGGCTGGTGTGCTGTGCCACTCCCCTACGCTCTATCCGTTTTCCTGATGCTTCCTCAAGGCCTGCAGCCTTGGTTGTTCGCCGCACCTTTCCTTGCTCCTAAAACGTAAGCGCTGCCTTGCTCGTGCATTGGCCACGTGCCCCGTGTTCACGCTAGCCATCTAGCATCTCCTCCACGCCTATGGCTGTGCTTGTTGCCCGACCCTGTTCCAGATCCATTTCCCGCGCTTGGAGCCTCATCTTGGATCTTGCCTGCACAACATTCTGCCTGCCTATGAGCCATCCTCTCCTCCTGTGTGATCCATGCATCCCCCCAATCACTCTTACATCTTCTCTATCCTGACCCAGATCACTGTTTGTTCATGCTTGTTTCCCTCAACAGCTCCCTCTCGACTGCTCCACTATCTCTGACTCTACTCTCTTGCCACCTCCACTCTGCTGCCATGGCTTCTAGGCCTATTCCTTTTTGTGATCTAATGTACATCAGTGTTTTGCTCATGGTTGTAATGTTCTCTGTAATTCTTGTAGTGTTTTTGTCATTCTATCTCTGTATCCTTGTCACTACGCTGCTGCATACCTACTGTAATAGTGTACTGTTTTTTCCTTCATTGATTGATGGCTTTTTCCTATGCAGCCCTATTACTTTAGTTGCTGCCTATTTACTGATGTATCTATGCCTGTTTCACCTTATTCCCCTCAGTCCCCATTTTTTGTTGCTTTTCATGTTCAGCACTTGCACATTCCAAATCGTCTCACGACCTAGTCAGAATGTTTTGTGTGTTTCTTCCCCTACCCCATTCCTGCACTTCCCCTCCTCCTCTTGCCCTTCTCTCTTACTATAGCACTTGCACGTTCCGAATGTTTCAAGACCTTTTAAGAACGTTTTGTTTTCATTTTGTACCTTCCTCATCCCTATCCCCCCTTGTCTTGATGCACCTTGAAACACAAATCTTGTTGTATAGTGCGCTTCACAAATGACCAATAAATAAATAAAAATCACAGATGGTATTGTCAATTAGATCACTGATGACCTCACAATTCTGTACCAATCCTGATGGAAGGTCCCTACAAGGAGTCCTGTTTAGAGTGTTACTAGCTACATATGAAGGGTGATCGTTTTTAATGTTAATACAGCAATCTAATAATACATAAACGGAGACAATGGCTACATCATGGACCATAGAAGTAGAGTATTCTTAATCTAGTGTGTTTGGCCCGTAGAATCATAAGGCCTAGCTAGACCCCTTTGGGACAAGTGACAACCACATCGGGAGAACGTGGTATTCCCACCAGCACATGATCCTGGTGCTCCTTTTTCAGAATTATACCACATTTTTTTTCCTCTCCTCATTCCTTACCTCACAACCTATCTACTTTGATAAGGCAACTCAAATAGAGTACTTAGACAAAGAGGAGTACTATTGAGTTACCATCTCAATACTCAGTACTGAGACGAGGAGGGAATGTGGAGCAATACCTAGTATGCATTGGAACAACTTTCACCAGTCTAGTGGTTTACGTACAGTGATTGGCAAAACGAAGATAAAAACCAATGAAGGATTTGCCGTTTGGTCAAGCCCTCCCAGGAGGAACTGTGAAAGGAGAGACAAGCCCGCCGAGCAGACGGGCACTGACCGGGACATCATGCAGAAGGAGAGAGAGTCCGGGGCTGGTCCAGGACCACACAGCCCAGAAGCGGGCCGAGACGCCACGCGACCAGAGACCGGGGATCCACAAAAGCACACCAGCACGCCATTCCCGAGCAGAAGGAACCTGCAGACCTGCTGAAGGGGGAATAAAGCTCTGGAAGGTTACTGGAATTGCACGAGTAAACCCAGCTGTCTTGAGGGAGCCAGTGCTCACGTAAGCCATAACACAAGGTACGCTGGAACCCACAGTGGCTCAAATCTGAAGGATGTTGCAAAAGCCGGAAAGGCGAGTCTGGGACTTGCACCCACATCGTACATGGACTTGTACTAAGGCTTGGCACGAGAGTGAACCAAATCTACAGAGAGGGAGAATGAAGCCGGAAAGGTGAGTATGGGACTCTACCCCAAATTGTACATGGACTTGTACTAAGGCTTGGCAGGAGAGTGAACCAAGTATACAGAAACTGCAAAACTTGGTAAGAGGGACCTAGGTCTGCATCAAGGGGTCAGGGACCTATACAGCATGGAGAGCGCATTCAGGTAACGCTTTGTCAGTGCAGCGTTTGTTGAGAGAGAACCAGGTCAGCACCCAAGGATCAGGGACCCTTACAGCTTGGACAAAGCATCCAGGCAGTGTATTGCAGAGCAGCACTTGGTGAGAGAGAACCCGGTCTGCACCCATGGGTCAATGACCCACGACAGCTCAAAGAGTATCCAGGCTGTTCCTCTTCAGCGCACTAGCTGGCGAAGGTAAGTTTAGGATACCAACTAAGGTCTGGGACCCCCAATAACTGATTTGTAAGCCTGCGGAAGGCCGGGTAAAGAAAGACATTTCTCCGACAGCCAAGGAGTGGCTGTAGTTGGATGAAGAGAATCTGATCGAGATAAGACCTGCCTTTTGTCCAGGGGAAGGGGGTCACCCCTTTGGATCAAGAAGACATCACATTTAATTCAGTTAGCTTGGTGTGTAAGGGAAAGAGTTAGGATTTTGACACTGGACAGTGGGACTTTTACTTTTAACATTCTGACACTAGCTACTTCTGTTGGTCTGTTGAGGCAGGAAAACCCCTCTTTGAGTTAGGGCGACTTAGGGTTTTCTTTTCCTTTTGCACCTTTGAACAAATGTTTATAGCCAACACCATGACCCCTCCGTGCCAGTCTCACTTCTGTATCCTTAGACTTGACTAATGTTAAACTTGGAATCAACAGCTAACAATACAAGAATGACTACACGTGTTAGTTTACAGAGTTTATGTAGAGCATCAATGCATACAAATCTGAGACAGATACAAAGACACTCTAGTAAGGGAGAAACAAATACATGGACAAGAAAATGAAACTAAGGTTAGAGTCCATCATCATGTATAAAAATGGTATCTCTGTGGGGCCTGCTTATTGTTCCATGAATGTGCACCATGAGTTCAGGGCAAACCGTAAGGAAAGCAACTTAAGATCATAGCACACAAGATTATGGTCTACATATACAGCACTTTTAGAGTGTGTGTATCATGCTTTCAATGCAGTGTGACCAGATCAAGTCCTCTGCTTAAAATTCTTACTGTCACTGAAGAAAAACAACTTCTGAAGATTTGTGATGTCACCAATGATGCCATTTGTATTGTCGTCCTTTCTGATGTCCTGGGGCGGAGGCACAAGTTATGGTTGCATAGCTTCGCATAACTGGTGAATTTCTTTTATTTTTCGATTTTACCTTGCAACCATAAAGTCTCTTTAACACATTTTATTTCAGTGAATTTCATAGGTTTTGATAAGTGCAACTTAACTACAACGTCCCTTTTAAAAACAATTTTTCAGGGAATATATATATTGCACAGCCACGCTAGTGGCTGTGTAGTTATGGTTAAGTTGCTGTTTCCATAGGAAGAGCACTTTTTGGGCGGCTTATAACTTTGCTTCCCCTGGACGAATCCATACCAAACTTTGCAAAAAAAAGCATATGGCCCACTCTGAATTATTTTGCAAAGTTTGGTGAGGTTTGGTCCAGGGGGGCAAAGTAATAGGGGGGGTCCCAAAACATCTTTTTTTCCCATAGACTGAATGGGGGAAAAATTTTGCGCATGCCTACAGGCCAAACCGCTGGACGGATTTTTACCAAAATTGCGGCAGGAGCTTGATCCCAAAACTGTGCTTTTGTAAATTTGGTGACAATCCATCCAGTAGTTTACTTTAAAACGACCAAAAAGTATGTCTCAAAAAATTAGTAATATCTATGTCCACTCTGCGGACACACTTCCCTGTTTGCTCCACGGACAAAAAATCGATTGGCTAATCCGTAGCGTCATGTCCGCGGACATGTGAAGCTTTCGCTGATTGGTTGTGGAACAGCGTGAAGTGCGCCAGATTCTTTTGCTGCGCCCGCCATCTTTTGTTCGTGTTTTGGTTGTACGCGGACATCGCCAGTAACACATACAAACCAAGACACCATTGCACTTGTTGCACTTATGAAAGACTGTTTCGGAAGGTGAGCGTTTAAGACTGGGATGGGATGTGGAAGCAGAAAGTCAAAAAGTGGTGTTTTATAGTCACCAAAGTCATACAGTAAATTGGAAGTAGATGCTCAATATACGGCGAACAACTACTGCATCTGTGTTGCAATGTATTTAGAATAATAATGCAGTCAGACTGGCATCCTAGAGTTTGAAATCTGAGGCAGCCACCTGCAGTGTTTATTGAAAACAGCGGTTCTGCAAGTGTATGGGAGTAGTGGTTCTCATGAATGGATTCTTATATGTTGTTGCAAAGTGAGAAGGTATTTGCATTCTGAGTGAAGGTCACGTCCTTTGATGATTTGGTTGCGAGCTCAGTAGGCCCACGCATCCCTCTAAAAGCGTAAGGGTTAATTGTTTTTTTACCTTGAGCGAAAAGGAAACTTCAGCAGCAATGAAGGGAGTTACAGTTTGCAATAAAATACCATTTGATAAGGTTATGTTTCAAAAACGTTTGTATGGCACATGAAATATCAGTTAACACAGAATCTTTGCTGCAAATACATTGCTGTCTGACTTTATCCAAAACCAATGGAGGCGGTAAATATCATGTAAGTTTAATTTTGACGACTCTACACCGGACCGAGTTTAAATTTGTTATTACTAGAACAATAATTTTGACATAACTGAAGACTTACTTTTCTGCGCTTTTGTCATTTTTTTCTACTTATTCGAAGAGTGCAGATTCTCCGCCTTTACAGGCTATGGCTAGACTTACCCTTGTGCAATGCTAATATTTCTTCTTTAAAATGTCATGTTTCACCCCATCGCTTTGTGTATCACTTTGCACATTCTTTTGGTCTTTTTTGAAAACACGAGATGTAATTATTTGTTACTTTGCCATTAATTTTGGCTTTGTAACTGAAGGACCATCTTTGTGTGTGGTTGTCATTTTTTTTAAACTTATGGCGAGTGCAGATTCTCGCCGTTTGTAGCCTCTCACCACACTTACCCATGTTCTCACTAGACTTACCCTTGTTCAACGCTAATATTTCTTCTTTAACATGTCATGTTTGACCCCATCGCTTTGTGTATCACTTTGTACGTTCTTTTGATCTTTTTTTCAAATCACGAGATGTAATGTTTTGTTACTTGACCATTAATTTTGGCTTTGTACCTGAAGGACCATCTTTGTGTGTAGTTGTCATTTTTTTTAACTTATGGAGAGTGCAGATTCTCGGCGTTTGTAGCCTGTCACTAGATTTACCCATGTTCAACGCTAAAATTTCCTTAAAATGTCATGTATGGGAGGCCACCAGGGGGCGCGCAGGCAATGGCTGCCTGAGCGTGCTGCTCTCCCCGAAGCCAGGCGTCCAGCGGGATTCGAGCCCCCCCGAGACCCCCCCGGCGGGACCAACACGGCGGACGGAGCGGGTGAACCCCCAGGGCCCCCCGTGGGAAAAAGAACGGAGCCCGCAGACCCCGGGGTTCCCGAGGAAGGCACAGCGGAGGAGGACGCGGCCCGGACGCGTGAACGCGTCCGAGCGAGCACCGCGTCTGAGGCCCCCTCGCCGCGACGAGTAGCCGCGGGCCCGGAGGCCCGGCGGCGGCTTGGGAGACGGGCTCCCCCCTCGCCCCACCACCCGGAACAGAGGAAAGGAGGCACAGCGACCGGCCAGGAGCCCCCGTGGCTGGCCCCGCTCGAGCGGAGAGGTCCGGCGCTCGGCCTTCCCCGCCCCCATCGGGCTGCCGCGGACCGCGGGGTCCCGGAGGAGGGGGGCGAGGGGAGTGAGCGACAACGACGCGGAGGGGCCCAGACCTGCCCCCCCCCCGCTGGCGCGAGTGGGGACAACCACCCGCGCCTCAAGAACACCGCGGGGAGGACCCCCGTGGTGCATCGATTCCGCCCTGCCCCCCCCCCCCCTGCGGAAGGAAGAACTCAGGGCGGACGGGGTGAGAGGCCCCCGCCCGCCGTTGGTGGGGCGTGTGCCCGCCCCCACCTCCCCACACACCACAAGATCCCTCGGGCGCAACGCCGAGGCGGAGGAGCCCTCTGCGCCTGCGGAAGGAAGAACTCAGGGCGGACGGGGTGAGAGGCCCCCGCCCGCCGTTGGTGGGGCGTGTGCCCGCCCCCACCTCCCCACACACCACAAGATCCCTCGGGCGCAACGCCGAGGCGGAGGAGCCCTCCGCGCCCACGGGCCCAGGCCGCACGGGCCAGAAGAAGCGTACCGCGGGGTCCCGGTGGAGGGGGGCGAGAAGAGTGAGCAGCAGCAACGCGGAGGGGTCCGCCCCCCCCCCCCGGAACGCCGCGGGGAGGACCCCCGGGACATACCGATTCCACCCGCACGGGCCAGAAGAAGCCCCGGAGCACGGGGAACGACATCGAGAGGGGTGTGAGGCCCCCACCCAGGAACGGGTGGGGCGTGTGCCCGCCCCCCCTAGGCAAAGGCTAACCCCCAGGAATGAGCCTAGCCCCCATCTGAACCGCGGAGGGAGTTCGGATACTGACCCGGAGCGGGTGGGGCTCGACACTGCTAAGTGCAGGTGAACATCAGATGAACTGGCGGGAAGCCCTACAGGGATACCGTTTCCAGGAGACCCCCAGAGGCAACATGAGCGCGGACCCCAAGGAAACCATGGCCCGACAGGAAGATGCGGCCCCCTCGTCGGCAGCAATGGAAAGAGGCTTTGCCTCGATCTTGCAGGAAATCAGGGACATGCGTTCAGATATAGCCCAGAAATTTGAAAAAATGGACCAGAGGGTGGACAAGGTCGAAGATAGACTATTACAAGTGGAGGCCAACCAATCATCGACAGCAGCCCAGGACATACAACTATGTATGAGGCTGGAAGCCCTGGAGAAGAGGGACGAGGAAAGGGCTCGACAGATGGACGACTTTGAAAACAGAGAGAGGCGGAACAACCTCAGAATTTTCGGGGTGCCTGAAGCGGAGGGGGAGACGGAGAGGGACGTCATTCGAATAGTGAAGGATATCATCACCCTCCTATTCGCAGAGGCAATGACAACCGAGCCAACATTCGACAGGGTGCATAGGGCAGGGGGCAGAGCGGGGGCCCCCCGGTCTATTTTGGTCCGCTTCCACTATTACTCCGAGAAGACAAAGGTGCTGGAGGAGGCCCGAAAGGCCGGAGAAATCACCTACAACAACGCCCAGGTCTCAATATATCAGGATCTTTCCTCCTACACGCTGGCCAAGCGCAGATCATGCCGACCCCTCACACTACTATTCAAGGAGCAGGGCGTGCGCTATAGATGGGGCTACCCCTTCTCCTTGAGCTTTGAATACAAGGGCCGACGCTCAACCCTGATCACGGAAGACGACATCCGGAACGCTATTCAAGAATATACAGCAGAACCGCACCCCCGGAGAGGCCCAGTGGGTCCAGAAAACCTCAGAACGAACAGTCCCGGTCCATCCGGGGAGAGGAGAAGGCGCACCGGCGCAAGGAAATTTCGGAAAATGAACACTCCATCTCCAGCAAAAGAGGGAGAACGGCACGACTCCGAGGACTGAGAACGGGGGTGACCTACTGAATCCGGGACGGACATGCGCAGATTCGGAGAGTGTACCACTACCACCGTCTCCACGAACAGCAAGTACAGGGGTCACATGGTCGAGATACGACCGGGGGGGACCGTTAGGGGCTCGAGGGGATGAGCTTTGTGGGTGAAATGCCTGGCCGAGGTGGGCAGGCTGGTGGTTCGGCCAAAAGCCAGCAATGGCAGAACTAATTGGCTGGACGCCGGGGAGGGGGGTGGGGGCATATTCGGGAGTAGGGGTTGTTCAGACACTGTTGGGACACGGTGGGCAGTTGGGGAGTTTCAGGCCCACCGGGGGGGGGGGGGGGTGAGATCCGTAAAGTAGAACCAAGGGAGCATGCGAAGGAGAGAGACACGTGGGTAATGACTGAGAGGGAGGGAACCTGGGACTATGGCTGACAGTCTACCTGCCCTGGGAGTGGGATCCCTCAATGTACGAGGCTTGAATACGCCCACAAAGAGATCCCTGGTCTGTAGAGAGTTCAGAAGGGCCAACCTCGACATCCTCTTCTTGCAGGAAACCCACTGGCCACGGGGGAAGGAACCCAAAATCCGGGGAGGAGGTATCGGGGAGGTCTTCAGTGCCTCCCATAAAAACAAAAAGAGAGGGGTGGCCATCCTGGTTGCGAGGAACGTGGGGCTTGAGAAAGAGGCAGTGCTGAAGGACCCTGAGGGGCGCTACCTGATGGTGCGGGGAACCCTACAGGGAGCCCCACTCACCCTAGCCGTCGTCTACGGCCCAAACGAGGGCCAAATCCAGTTTTGGGAAGAGGTGAGGGATAAACTTAAAGGCTTTGTCCATGGGACGGTGGTGGTGGGGGGGGATTTCAACATGGTCCTGGACCCAATACGGGACAGGAAACGAGTCGGTCCCCAGGCCCCCAGGGCACTCGATGAGATCATGGCACGGGGCTTCCAGAGGGTCAACTCGGAGCTGGGCCTGGTGGACACGGTCCCGTCCCCTAGAACGGACACCCCCATATTCACTTACTACTCATCCGTACACACATCATTTTCCCGGATAGACTATGTCCTGGTGGATGAAACCTTGTACCCATTTATCTCTGGCCATAGGGTGGACCCAGTCCCCTGGTCCGACCACGACCTGGTTCGAGTCACCATAGCGAGAGGGGGCTTTAATGAACACAGGGGAAGATGGAAGTGTAACGACGCCCTCCTGAAGGACGAGGTCCTAGCCCAGGAAGTCCTTGACGCCATTACAGAATTTTTTGAATTCAATGACAACGGCGAGGTGCGTACACACACCCTGTGGGACGCGTTTAAAGCAACCCTGCGGGGAGTCCTGATCCGACTGGGAACCCGGAGGAAAAGAGAGAGGGAAGCCCAGGAGAGGCATCTGAGGGGAAAAATTGCCCAACTTCAACCGGGAGGCTCCCCCACGGAGCCCTTAGACCGGGACCGGGTGGCAGCCCTGGACGACTATAGGCTCCGACTAAAAGACCTTCTCCTCCACAAAACAGAGAGAAGCCTCCACCTGATTAAACAAAAGTACTATGAAAAGGGGGACAGGGCGGACAGGATTCTAGCTTGGAGGCTGAGGGAAGTACAGAAGAGTAGAATGGTGAAGGCAGTAAAGAACGAGGTGGGGGAGCTGGGGCATGACACTCCTCACATTGGAGAGGCCTTCCGCCGATACTACGAAAGGCTATACTCGTCTGAGTACAGAGGGGACGGGGGGGAGATTGAGGAATTCCTAAACTCCATACAGGTCCCGTCTCTGACGAGGGAGTTGGCGGAGGGGTTGGAGGGTCCGGTGACTGAGGAGGAGGTGGTACATGCGATCAGCGGCATGAAGGTGGGCACTTCCCCGGGCGAAGATGGATACTCAGTGTACTTTTATAAAAGGTTTCGGTCGGCCCTCGCCCCCCACCTGGTCAGGGTGTTCAATGCGGTCCTGGAGGGTGGTCCACTCCCGGACTCCATGATGGAGGCAATCATTGTAGTGCTCCCCAAGGACGGTAGAGACCCCACGGAGTGTTCCTCCTACCGCCCGATCTCCCTGCTGAATATTGATGTTAAGATCCTGGCCAAGGTCATCGGGAGCCGGGTGGAGGGGGTCCTACCGAAGCTGGTCCATGGGGACCAGGTGGGGTTTGTTAGGGGGAGACAGGGCTCGGACAACATTCGCAAGTCCATAGACCTGTTTCATTACGCCCAGGTGTCGGACCTAGATGCGAGCGTCCTCTCCCTGGACTCAGAAAAGGCATTCGACAGGGTCGAGTGGAGGTTTATGGAGCTCACTCTCCGGAAGATGGGCTTCGGGACCCACATTAGGGACTGGGTGGCCGCACTGTACAGGGCCCCTAGGGCCAGAGTACAAGTGAATGGTAGACTGACGGCCCCACTCCCTCTATCGCGAGGAACAAGACAGGGATGCCCACTATCCCCATTGATTTATGTCCTAACTATGGAACCTCTGGCAATAGCAATCAGATCACACCCAGACATCAGGGGGATCAGGAGAGGCGATGTAGAATTCAAGCTCTCCCTGTTTGCAGATGACATTCTGGCCTATCTGGTGGACCCAAGATCCTCACTCCCACCTCTCCTGTCCCTGTTGTCCGCATTTGGGAGATTCTCAGGCCTAAAGATCAATACATCTAAATCAGTCCTCCTCCCTATGAGAACTCAGGACCCAGGACTAGACTCCCGGGACAGTCTGGGGGGAATAGCGGTGGGGAAGACCTCAATTCGATACCTGGGGATCCTCCTGACCAGGGACCTGCACAAACTCGCCCCTGCCAACTATGACCCTGTTATGTCACAGATCACCGCCGATTTAAGGAGATGGGGCTCCTCGATCGTGTCCTGGTATGGCCGCATGACGGCAGTGAAGATGAATATACTCCCGCGCCTACTATACCTTTTCACCGCCCTCCCCGCCATCGTCCCCGACCAAACATTCAGGGTCCTCCAGAACGCGGTGCGCGAGTTTGTATGGCAGGGTAGGACCCCGAGAATCGCGAAGGCCGTTCTCACCCTACCTAGAGAGGAGGGGGGGTTCGGGCTCCCTGATTTTCACCTCTATTTCCGCGCCGCTCAATTGCGCGTCCTCTTGGAACACATGAGGGAAGGGATGGGCACATACTGGTCGTATCTGGAGGATATGGATGCGCACCCACTTAAGGTACGCGACCTCTTATGGGCCCCACCTAAATTCATCCCGAACAGACTCAAATCCCACCCAACACTGGGAGTTCTCTGGGCAATATGGAGGGAGGGCCCCCAAACGGCACACCTGACATCATGGCCGTCCCCGATGTCCTCCCTTTGGGGCCATCCACTTAGACTGGGAAACAAGGGGTTCCGTAATGCACAGTCCTGGTCGGACTCAGGGTTGGAATGGGCAGGACAATTGTTCAAAGAGGGAGACTTCCTACCATACGAGGACTTGCAGACCGCCCTCGGCCCGGAGACAATCTCCATATTCGAGTATCTCCGATTGAAGGGTATCCTGTGCGATCAAGCATGGGGCCAGCGGCTAAAGAGGCAGATGACCCCCTTCGAGAAACTACTCGATACTGCAACCTCCAGGAAGGGGGCGGTATCTGCAATGTACAGAATCCTCAACACGGTTGACCTGGAGAAGAGGAGGGGGTTCCGCACTTTCTGGAACGAGCTGGCCGGGGAAGAAATATCTGAGGATTCCTGGTCGAGGATATTCAAAATAGCATTTCACGGGAACCTGTTCACTGCAGACATGGAGCACAATTTTAAAATTCTACAGGGGTGGCACAGAGATCCCGTCAAACTGTCAAAAATGTTCACGGGAATTTCCCCCGCCTGCCCGAGGGGATGTGACCAACCAGGCACGAGGGGCCACATGTGGTGGCACTGTCCGAAAGCGCAGACATACTGGGAGAGGGTAAGGGGCTGGATCGCCGAAGTCACGGAGGAATCGCTTCCCCACAATCCCCTAACAATACTGCTGGGCCTCCCCCCAGAGGATACGGAGGTACACAGATACCCGAGGATGTGGGAAACAATGCTGAGGGCCGGGAGGGTGGCATTGGCCCAGAAATGGAAGAGCAGGGGGATGCCCACAAAGGAGGATTGGACACACAAGGTTAAAAACATGTTCTTGATGGACAAATTAACAGCGATGATGAACAATGACATGAACTCCTTTCAGGCTAACTGGTACGGAGTACAGCAGATCTGGGGATGGGAGGTCCACTGAGGCTCGAGGAGGGAATGTGGAGGGAAATGAGGACCCACGTCCCGGGGGAGAATGGACGACATACAGCCTATCACGCAGTTGGAATTTTCTTGCTTTTTTTCCCGAACTCCGGTCATACAAAGTTTGCAACGCATCTCCCTGCAAAGGGGGTTCTACTGGATCCAAGTTAATGGGGGGGAGGGTTTGTTTTTTCCTTTTTTCTTCCTTTTTCTTCTTTGGGGGGGCGGAGGGGGGGGCTCTTCCTCTTTGAGGGCTGATGACATGTTGAATCTATGGTAATGCTTCCAGCCTGTTTGTTATATTATGAAAATGTTAATAAAATTAAGTTTAAAAAAAAAAAATGTCATGTATGACCACTTTGATTTGTGTATTAGTTTCCACGTTCTTTTTTTCTTTTTTTAAATTGTTTGCTGAAGGCTGGGTATTGATATGTACTTTCTCTTATGTTTTTCTGACCAGCTACATCCTGCCTCACTGTGCTTGCCATGGATTTCAAATTCCGAGTGACAGCTTCTTTGGACGTCAGATGCAACTGATCATGACCGGCTGCCTGTCCGTCACAATTTTGTGGGATGATCATGCGGTCCCCCTTTGTCCATACGCTGAAGTGGCCATTACGAGTAACATAACCTCTTTTATGGTGGTGTGAGCCGAAGGTCATGGCGACGTCTTGGAAATCACTGTGCGAAGAAAGCGGTTGCTTTATCGAAAACGCATACTTTGTGTATGCAAACAGAACAACGTGTGCCTCACCATTAACATTTACGATGACGCACATAGACACAATGTTACACTTTGAGTGAAAGTGGGAATAGTCCGATGGTCTTGAACAGTTTCTTATGAAATAAAACTACTTTACAAATTCTAAAATGTTAATGTTTTCTTTTCAAAAACAATGTATTATTTCAAAATGAAACGTGCTACGTTGCACGTCGCTGCATGTTCATTTTCAGGTTCTGTGGCACGGCACGTATTTTTGCTTTTTGTAGGCTGTAAGAGGATTCAATTCAACACTACAGCTAAGTCAGCGCCTAGTTTATAGTACTGAAAGAAAACCCTTATTGATATACCTTTATGTCCAGTTCATGCGTTCTGGATGACTACCCCTATATCACACCCCTCTCTTGGAATCCCCCTGACCCCACTGAGCCAAGAAGTAGTTCTGTTTTGCAAGTTAAAAGGTTTATTTGATAAATTAAAATATATATATATATCACACTTTATAATAAATTAATAATTGACTAGCACACTTAATCTGATATGATAAAGATTAACAACAGAGAATCTGGCACTAACACGCTTCTCTATAATCAATAAGGAGTTGACATGAAATGGATAAGGTAGCACACTGGTAAATAGGTACAGAAGTATAATGTGGTAGAGAATGCTTTATAAGGTTCAAGGAAATGCAAGGTTGAATGAATGAAATGCAGTATAGAAAACAACTTGATATGATTTCAGCAAAACAATGTAATCACTTTTCTCTGGCAATCCCCTCCCCCCTTGATGCAATGCAAGGAAATGGAAGGAAGCACACAGTTCTCAGAAATGCAATCAAATGTGATTCAGTTCAATCCCAGCAAGCTTACAGAAAACAGATAGGAGTTTTGAAAACACAGGCAAAATGCTTTGATATGTGCTAGCAATGGATGAGAAATATGCTGGAAATGCTTTTAATTCCCTTTCAGAGGTTCAGGGTGAGTGGTATCTAGTTAATATTAGTCCAGGCTCACACTAGCAATGATGCAGGGATAGTTAGCAGGTTAAACGAATTTCTGGCAAATGGAAGGCAAGCAGCAGCAGCTTTTTACACGTGAAGAAATTTGCAAATCGCGGCAAAATTCGCGAATGCGTGTTCCACGATTGCGGTAAAACTAGAAGGGGTAGGAATGTGGTTCCTGGTGCGATTCAAAGCTAAGATTCTAAGCTTTCAAATAAAAGTTACTGCAAGTCTCTAGCACAAACGGTCGCAGAGATATGAGCGATTTAAATAAAGGTCGTTTTTCAGATTTGAAATTTTAAAGTTCAAAAAGACAAGTGCAGCTTGCAACTAGAAAATGAAAAGTGACAGCTTTACAAATGACAGGTGACAGTTAGGAGACAGTTCTACTTAGATTAAAATAGGTTGAATTATATTATTTTAACTCGGAGATTGGATCTGCACAGTTTTCTAGGTACTCACACTATATTCTTGAGTGAAATGGGCCACGCCACGGATCTGGTCAGATTTTAGACTCGCCTCTGGTCTCTGCACTTCACAGTGATCTGGGTCAGCTCTCTCTGGTTCTGCTAACAGGTCAGCTCTACTCTGCTTCTGGTCTGGCCTGATGGATTTGAAGTCTCTATGTTGCTCTCTGAAGGTTGATGGAGGTAAGTATGGATTTTCCCGGCAGAGCTTCCAGCTGCAAATGGATTTGAAGGTCTCTACCTAAGTTTCAGTGGTCCGTTTATATGTTCTGCAAGTGGGTGTGTGTGTTTGGTCATAACTAAACTCGCCCCTCTCACTTGTCATTGGTCAAATTTCCATTCCCCACTTGATTGGGGAATGAACTGTGAGTCAGAGGGATGTCATTTTATGGCTTGCAGATAGGACACTCCTCTGTCAGATTGCACACATTCTATATTTGATAATAAAAGACATATTTCACAGTTACACAGTTGCTTGAAATTACATATACATGGTGTGGCTGAATTTAGCCATGTCTCTGTCCAAATCTGCTGTTTCTAAGAGCTTGCATTCAGAAATGGCACATAATTGACTTTTTAACTGATTTTTCAATTTCTGACATTGACCCAACTTTACATACATGTGCGCAGGGAGTGTGGACATTAACTGATGAAGTTTCAGATTTTTAACATGCATACATTTAGAGTAATATCCACTTTTCCGCTAACACCCCCCTGAACATGCCACCGGGTCGAAAAACCTCTTAAAATGTGGGCAGAAAAATCACAAGAATTATGGTGTCATTTATAAAATTTTCACATGTCCGTACTATGAGTGATCCATCTTTTTAAAGTTATGTTCTGGCTCCAAAGGGGTGTGGTTTACCCTCAGCACAAGGTTGAATTTCTGGTTTTTCCAGTTCTGCCAAGCCAGCTTGCTCTCACAGGCAATGCCCCTCCCAGCTTCTGCCAAGAGGAAGCTACATTTTACGACCGCTGTAATAAAACCTTTGCATGAGTCAAGACAGGCTTTGTTCAGAGCTCCTGTAGAGCACAGGTAATTCAATTATCAGATAGATGGCATATCCTTAGTGTGAGCAGCAAAAGGGCAACTAGGCCTGGGAACACAGCTGTGACTCAAGTTTCAGTCCTGATGGGGGTAGTTGCCAGGCAGAATTCAGTTCCTTAAGCCAGACTTTCAGCTAACTGTCATGTTTTTTGTTGCTTTTTAAATTAACTTGCAATTTTACACATGCAGTTAGAATGCTGATTCTAAGTGCAAAACTATGACATTTCAACAGTTACAAAGGCATGTGACACCAAACATAGGTCACTCATTTAATCTAAACATTTCGATTTTAGTGTCTTTAAATCCAGTGCAACTTAAACTGCTGACTCCATAGCTCAGCCAGTTTTGTTATAAGCATTGTTCTGGGCTCTTCATTTCCCAGATTTTGTAGGCACACAAAACTCCATTCTGCCAAATGTCTGCTGGTGTTCAGTGAATATTTTGCACAGGTTGCAATGTTTGAAAATAGGCATTTTGAGCCTGCCTTCAGAGAACACAGGGTGGTTTTAAAACGCCGGCTTTTGGATAGTGGTGAGTACTGGTACTGCACCCATTTTTGGGATTTAACAAATGAATTCCCCACAATTCTAAGTTGCATTTGGCAATCAGCATTGCCATTCCCAATGGTTTCAGACTACTGTGCGGGTAGTCCAATGGTGATTTTAAAGCGCTTTGAAGCTAACCGGCGCTACTGTTTTTCCTTTGGCAACCCATTTCCCTCATGGCAACCCGGCCTTTCATTCTCGCACTGGTGGGTGGCAAGTGAGGCAACCATTTTGGTGTGCGCACAAACTGCGCAGCTTTCCTGGATTTCGGCGCACATGTGGGTTTTCCGCCATCTTGAATTTTCTAAGCCCACAGCACCAAATGTTGTGGCATGATAGCTTAAACGTGGGTCAGGACACCCAACAAGCCCCCCCACGCGACTGCACTTTGAATTTGAGTCGATGGGGAGTCGCGTGCCCAAGGGTTTTGACCCACACACCGGTCTGTCCGCATAATCTTCTTCCTACTCTGTAGATCGCACAGTTCAGCATCTTCTTCTCCATCCGGTACTGATCGATCGGTCCTCCTCGCCGGTCCTGATGGGAATATTGGGCGGTCCACTGGGCCCATTGGATCTTCGTTCCCGGTCTCCGGATCGTCCTCCTTGGCCAGTCTCAAGGTCTTCTTTCTCCTAGGACGACAAAGGAAGAGCGGCAATACCTACTCATAGACGTTTTTCCACCACTGTTGAGATGGTGGGACAGCATATGCATTTCATCATGACGAAACATTACATTCTTATTTTGATAAAAAACAATATAACTAAGAGACAGTTTCATGCAAATCACAATATTTTAGAGACTAGATGTGGTATGTTTTATGATTGGAACTGAATTAGTCTGAGACAGTACCCGCTAGGATTCCAGAGGATTCCTCCAGTTGTTGCAGAGTGTGCCTGGGATGGCAACATTTCAACTGGTTTATGTGGACCCACTTGTCTTCTCCCTCTGCCAAAGGACCTTTGGGGATGTGGATTTTGTAGGCCACAGGGGAGATTTTGTCTATGATCTCGAATGGTCCCTTCCATGTAGGCAAAAATTTGCGCTGCTTAGCCTGGTTCCTTTGGAAGTTGTATAGATAGACCCGGTCCCCCACCTGATATTCCTTCCTGGAAATTTTCAGGTCATAGTGGGTCTTCATGCTATCAGCTGATCTTTCTAGATTCCGCTGAGCATAAGCAAAAGCATGTTGGAGGTGTTTCCTTAAATTCTCCACATACTCATGAGTAGTGGAGGCATTTATCAGTGTCTGCTCTTGGGTCCTGTAGAGCAAATGCTGAGGAAGCACCATCTTGCGCCCAGTCATCAACTCAAATGGTGACATTTTGGTTGCAGATGAAGGGGTAGATCTGATGGCCATTAGGACCAGGGGTAATCGGATATCCCAACTTGGCCCAGAATCTGCCACAAACTTCTTTAATATGCTCACAATTGTCCGGTTATATCTCTCTACTGCCCCAGAAGAAGCTGGTCTATAAGCAATGTGTAGCTTTCTCTTGACCCCCAGTATCTCCCACATCTTTGTCATTACTTCACTGGTGAAGTGGCTACCTCTGTCTGACTCAATCCTTTGAGGTAGACCAAAACGGGAAAAGATGTGGTTAATCATCAAGGCAGCTGCGGTTTCTGCCTTGCAATTTGGGGCTGGGAGACATTCCACCCACTTGGTAAACAAGCATGTCACAGTCAACATGTACTTATTCCCCCTAGCCGAGCGAATCACAGGGCCTACAAAGTCGATTTGTAAATCTGACCATGGCAGTGTCATTCCCCTCTTTTGTAACGGCGCCCGATGTGTGAGGGATGTCGGCTGAAATTGTGCACACAAGACAACCCTTCAAATATTGGTCGAGGTCCTGCCCCATGTGTGGCCAGTATGCAACCTCTCTTAAGATTTCCAATGTTGTGTGAAACCCCCTATGACCGGCGGTGGCCGCATCATGGGCGTGACTTAACATCAGGCTTCGGAATGAGGTAGGAACCACCCACTGATCGTGGCCAGCTTTGGATTTCCTTACCAACAAACCGTCTTGGATCCGGAACATTTTTGGACATTTCATCAACACTCTTAGGTCCTCTTTCCCAATGTAATCGGTATCCGTCAGGGGAAAGTTCTCAGGGTCCTCAAGGTGCTGGTAAAATTTACCAATTATTGGATCCCCCTTCTGAGCTGTAATCAAATCAGCATCAGGGGTCTCCTTACTCCATTGTGCAATTGAAAGGTCGTTGTGAGCATTTGTCTGGGACCTAGTGATGGCAGTGACCTGGATTTCCCCCAACAGGGACTCAATCTCAATTAGATCCCCTTGGATGGCCCCGGTTTTGGCCAGCTGATCAGCTAAGTCATTTCCAGTTTTGTCTGGTCCCTCTACTTTGGAATGACCCTTGATCTTTTTCCAATAGATGGTCATCTCATTCGATGTGACCAGATCATCAATGTTTTGGATCAACTTCCCATGTTTCAAGGGTTTGTTGTTAGCACATAACATGCCTCTGGTTTTCCAATTAACCAGGTGCTCCACGAACCCGTTCCGTACATAATCCGAATCTGTGATTATGACCAGTTCGTGGAGTTGATGCTGGACAGCAGTGAGGATGGCCTGATGCACAGCCATCAATTCTGCCACCTGACTACTTCGGGGACCAATTTTGTATCCAGCGGAGGGTTCTGGGGACTCATTCACCCATGCATTCCCTACGCCGGCCACCAGTTCTTTCTCCCCGTCGTTGTCAACATGGTAAGAGCATCCATCCACATAGACAGTGGGCATTCCCTCACACTTGTCCTCTTCAAAGACTTTGTGGGGGGAATTAAGGTATGCCTCCATGTTGTCCTTTATTTTTAGACTTTCGTCCTCGAGACAGTTTTCTCTGGCACAATCATGCAAGTCAGCCAGACCTTGCGCGAGTGGACTCTTCTTGTTTTGGCCATATCGGACCTCCACAGGAAAGCCTTGCATTGACAGAATCCAGGAAGTAATTCGGGAATTACTCACATTTCCGGCCCGGATTCTGTCACTTTGGAGATATTGCAGAGGCTGGTGTGGAGTCTCCACTATGATGTGTTCCCCCTGGATAAACGGGCGGTAATTCTTCAATGCCCACACCGTTGCCAGGAGTGCCTTCTCACAATCGTTGAATTTTTCCTCCACAGAGGATAAAGTTTTGCTCGTATAGGAGATTACTTTATTGACCTTGTCATGCTTTTGGTATAATAATGCCGTCAAGCACGTATTAGAGAACCCCGTCTCCAGGAAGAACTCCTTGTTTCTGACAGGGTAAGCTAGGCAAGGCGCTTGTGAGAGGCTTCTTTTGAGTTGTTTTACCGCCTCGGCTTGTTCTGGACCCCATTCCCACTTGACCCCCCCCCTTCAGGAGATGAATCAGGGGTCTGGTGATCTCTGCGTAGCCCTCAATGAACTTTCTGCTGTAATTAGTCAGTCCAAGGAGGCTCCTTAGTTCCCGCAGAGTTGTGGGGTCTTTCAGTTTCTGAAGTGCTTCCACTTTCTTTTCCTGGGGACAGAGACCCTGAGGAGTAATCTCATGCCCCAAGAAATTAACACGGGTTCTACACCACTGTGCTTTCTGAAAGGAAAGTTTTGCTCCGGCAGCCCTCAACTGTGTCAGAACATAACGGATCTCCGCTATGTGTTCCTCCACAGATGAACTTTTGATGAGGACATCATCTACATAAGCCAGGTTACCCCTTGCACCCAAGTCAGGCATGGCCTTGTGTAGAAAAATGTTGAATTCATTGCCGGAGTTGAGGTATCCGAAGGGAGTCCGGGTCCAGGTGTACTGCTGGCCCCCAAAGGTAAAAGCCAGCTTGTATTGGTCCTCCCTACTGACAGGCACAGTCCAGTATCCACTGGTCAGGTCTATTGCAGTGAATACCTGTGACCCCTGGATCTGGGCCAGCCCTTGGTCAATGTAGGGCAGAGGCCATCGGGAAGTATGGACCCGTTTGTTGAGCTCCCTGAGGTCGGCACAGAGTCTCCACTGGCCGTTTGGCTTCAATATTCCCAGCACCGGATTATTGAAGGTGCTGTGGACTGGACGGATTATTCCCCGGGACTCAAGGTTCTTAATTATTTCAGTAAGGGACTCCATTGATGCGAGAGGCAAGCGATATTGCTTCACAAACACAGGAGTCATGCCAGGGTCCGTGGGGATTGTTGTTGTGTGGATGTCAGTGCGACCACAGTCATATGAGTCTACCGCAAAGAGATCTTGGAAATCCAAGAAAACTTGTTTCAACTTTTGCTTTTGTTCCAGAGTCACACAGGCATCAGCTAGGTTGACTCTCTCTTCCACCATCTGCCTGAAGCCTGGAAAGACTTCTGGTTTGGCTATTTCCGCGGCCTCCTCCAGCTGGGTGGAGAAGTCCCTGGTCAGAGTGCTGATTTGGACCGGAGGCTTCAGGTGGGAAAGGCAGCCCTCATGTACCTGGAAAATCACCTCATCCCTCCTGAAGTCACAAGTCACATCTTCCTTACCATAAGGGCAAGAAGTGTACACCAGGAAGTTCCCCCCATGCCGGGTAAAAATCCTGTCTGGTGTTGTATTGTCATCACTGTCACTGTCAAAGCAGTCCTTGGGGATTGGCCCTAACAGTTCATTACCTAAATCAATGGAAAAATGTCGGTCATCAACCGCCATTCCAATAATGGTGCCTGCGGCTAGAGTAATACTCTTTAAGTCGCTGTTATCCACCTCTATTAGAATGGTGTCATGTTCTATGTTGACTAATGGAGTTGGGTTTACCCCCAACCCTTGCTGTTGGAGAGACGCATTTAGATGTATGTAAGCATCAGGGTTTTTCAACTCTTGTCCCCTTTTAACTTTCACTTCCAGGGAGAATTGTCGGGTCCTTTCTGGGATGGTGACTTCCTCTTTAGTCTCAGTTTCAACTGCATAAGGTAGCAATTGAGCTGACCTAAATGCTTTTTCTGGATCATCAAAGCCCATGGGATTATCCGCTAATCGGGACCAAGCTTTGAAGTTTATTAGGTCCAAACTAATGGCAAAGCGATTGAGAATGTCACTGCCTACGTAAAAGGCGGCAGGGACGTCTCGCACGACCCAACAATTATGGACTATGCTCTTGTTGCCAATGGAGATTTTGAGCATACACCTGCTTGGCAGGAGATGTTTGGAATTAGGTGCTTCCAGGTCCATTTCCCATTTGTCTATCAGTTTGAAGGTGGGAATGGCTGGATCTTTTGGGAGTTGGCGAAACATGGCTTCGCTGATGAAGCTCTTACCGTTGTTCACACACACTCGAGCGAGAACAGAGTCCTTCCCATCATTTAACTGAACAGGGATGAACAACTGCTCTCCAATTTGCTGAATATCAGCCAGGCTTTGAGCTGATTTCACATCTTTCTGGACTATAGGAGTGGGAGTTCCTGATTGTGGATTAGTATAGAATTTCAGAGTGTTTCCTTCCAGCGTGGAATACCACCTTAAACTGGAAGGAAGGTTGATTTTCAGAAACAGAGAGGACCCCCCATCACCAGTCTGTTGTCCTACTGCTATTACTGTCACGTCTGGAATCTGGTTGTTCTGGAAGTGAAATTCTACTTGGTCAGATTTTTGTTCAACCATGTGGCAGGTGCCGTTCAAACTAACATGGTTGACACTCTGTTTTAATTTTATTGGTCGGCTAGTCTGGGTCCAGAGGACCTTGTTTACGCAATCTATTAGGGGTGACAACCTTCTCAGGAGGTCATTCCCTAGTAAACAAGGGGTGCCCTCTGGGGTCACAACTATGACCGGGTGTTTCAGCTTGTGTCACCCAATTTTAATGTCCAAATCTGCCGTCCCCTCGACAGGAATTTCCTTCCCGTCAAAGTTCTGGAGTTGTCCGGGAAGAGAGGTGAGAGGAATTTGGTAATTCTCTCCCCTTCCTGCATTCAGTTCATCAAAGGCCCTTCTGGACAGAAGGGTAGCTTGAGATCCAGTGTCCACCAGTGCTGAGATTGTACCCTGCCCCTGTACTTGTACCGGGGCATAATATCTTCCCTCCTTCTCCTCAAGGGGGCACAGATAATGCACATTTTTGGACAACTGGTGGGCTAACTTTCTGGTTTTGGACATCGCGAGAGAAGAATTTTGGGCAGAATTCTGTGGAGAGCCTTGGGAATCTGAAAGAAAAAGTTGGCAACTGGAGATCAGAGCCATTGTGGGTTCCCCTGGCTCCGGTTCTGGGCCGCCCCCCCTTTTTGGAGGCAGTCACCAGGATGGGTTTGAACCAGGGGATTTTCTTGCGGTTGGTTCTGGGATGAGATGGTGGGCGGCGGTAGCTCAGTCTCCACATCTCCCCAGTCTGGATTTGCATCCCTAGGGACCCATTTTTCTTTGGGAGGAGTTCCCCCCTCTCTGAAGGAGAAGATCCTTTTCTCAGGATCCTCTGAGGATCCCTCTCCCTCAAATTGGAAGATCTGTACCTCCTCCTCAAACTGAGTCTGTTTGGGTCTTTTGTTTCTCCTACCCCCCCTCTGCTCCTTAGGAGGCAGACTTTCAGGGGCAAGAGATTTTGTTTCCGGTTCCTGGGTTTCCAGGGGCTGTTTACAAGTGAGGAAGGAAGCTTCCTCCAAGGCTTTACACCCCCCTTCCCTTTGTGCCTCCTCCCTGGGAACCGGTGTGTTATCGGGGTGCTGCCCCCGTCATTGTTCTGGAGCACCAGGTCCAGAGTTGGGTACGTTCTGCGCCGGCATGCCGATCTGAGGGTTCTGCTGAGCCCTCAGTATGTGACCCATATCCCGCGCCATGTTTTGAACCTGGCGCTCTAACTGGGAAACCCGCTCAGGCTGATACGGGGCCCTGTTTTCTCCCCTGGGCTGATCCCGGGAAGGGTAGCTGTCCCTCCTCTGGTAGTACCCCTGGTTGGGAAGATTTGGGTACCCCTCCACCCTTGGCCTCCCCTCTCCCGGATTCAGTGGTCTGGGCTCAGGGAATTGGGGAAAGAAGGATGGATGGTTTTGGGGCTGAAAGTCGGGTGGATATCTGGGGAAAAAGTTCTGCCCAGGGTTTGGTAAATTTCTGCCCTCCTGTGGGAAGTTTGGAGGGAAGTTCCCTGGGTTAGGTGCTTGGCTGGATCCCCCCCCTTGGGCTGGAGGAGTCCACTCATAACCCAGGATGGGTCGATTTCCCTTGTAACGGGGACTTACATAATCAGGAGAGCGAGGGACCCCATTTGTGGGGCTGCCTCCCTGGCTCCCTGTCTGTGACTGGCCCGAGGACCTTCTGGGCCTAGCATTATTAGGTGCAGGTAGGTTTTTAGGCCCCCCTATCTCCAAATCCAAAACGGGGGTGACCTTTACCTCTGCCACCTTGGCAGCAGCAGGGGTGCTGTTGGCTTTGGGGTTTTTCTGGGCATTACTTTTGCTATCTATCGGTTTCTGCACCTCATAGATCCGGGTAGCCTGTTCAATGACCCAGTCTAAAGATCTTTTCTCGTGAAAATCCCTCACGAGCTGGGTCATGATATATTTGGGCAAGGCATGGAAAAACGTATTAATGAACTCTCTACTATCTGTGCGCACCCTTCTGGTGGTCTGCGCAAAAGCACGTTTCAGTTCTTGCACAAATTCTTGTGGGGCCTGATCCTCCCCACATTGCAAATTGTAGGCTGCCTTGCGAGCCTCTTGAGGATTTCTGTGAACAGAAAAATGTTTCAAGATGGCCGCCTTATAGGTGGACCATCTTAAATGATTTTGGTCCTCCAGCCCCGCAAAGAAACTGGAGTATTCCGGGGAGAAGGTCCACTTTACATACTGAATACAGCTTTGGCTGTCCTTCAAATGGAAAGTCTCCATCATTTGTTCAAACAACTCTAAGTGCTCCCAAACAGAATACTTAGCGTTCTTATGGTAAGGCGTGATGGCGCTCCTGATCGCCTTAATCTGTTTTAAGGGGTCCTTAAGCAAGGCCCTTTTTGCCTTATTGGCCCTTTTGGTTCGGGTAACCCTTGTCCATTCGTCCTCGGACTCAGAGGCACTGCTCCCAGAGGTTCCCGTCTGTTCTTCCAGGTTTTCCCGGATTCTGCGAGCCTGGGAATGGCTGGCAGAATGTGGGGACCTGGTCTCCTGTGTCCTGCTCAGTTCAGAGGAGTCTTCAGATTCCTCCTTGCTGCCAGGATTTGATGGGTACCCCCCCCACTGACCTAACTGGGCAGAGGTTTTCAGGATGCCCTTAATGGGCCTATTCTCCCGGGGTTCCCCACTAAACTGTACTGTACTTGGGTGCCCATACCCGGATGCCCACCCCTCCATTCCTGGGTGGTACTGGCCTATGAGACCCATACTCTTAGCTGGATAGTAATCTGCCATCCCTGTGGCCCTGTGCTCACGTGCGCCAGGGGACATGGGGGTGGCAGAGTCCAGGGACTGAGAGGTATGAGGGCCTCTGGTACTAGGGCTCCTGAGGTTATGCTCCGGAGTTTCCATTTCCCAGCGAACCTCATCTCTATCCCCCCCTGCTCCCTGTTGCAATGCAAGAGCCTGCATTTGTGCCTTCAGTTCCTCAGTTAAGGCCTTACTAGACTCTATCAGTCTCTCCTGCATCGCTACCTGTTGTTGGAGCCTATCATTGTGTTGGCAGAGAGCCTCATTCTCTCTCTGTGCTTCCTGATTGGTCCTGGAGTACTGGGCCAGTCTTTGCTGCAGGAGGGTTACCTCCTGGGCAATGTCCCTATTGGCCTGCTCCTTTCTTGCCAGAGCCTCTTCCACCCTCCTGGTGTGCTCTAACAAGGTCTGGTTTTCTTTTTGGAGGTCACCCAGCCCCTGGAGGGACAGGTGATTTTCTTCCATTTTCCTTTTTAAATGGCAGACTTCCTGGCCTATGGCGTCTCTTTCCTGACTAAGAGCCTGCATTTGTGCCGCCAGGTCGTCCCTCTGCCTTTGGAAGGTACCAGCTTTCTGGCGCTCCTGGTCAAACTCTGTCTGGGTATCCAGGTCTTTCAAAATCAGTTTATTGCTCTCTGCCTTCTCTCTATCTAGGTGGCTTTGCAGGGTGACTACCTGCTCAGCACATGCCCTATTGAAGTCTAGCTGTTGCTCCAGCTTTTTCTGGCTTTGCAGTAGGGAGTCCAAATCTTCTTGGTGTTCCTTCTGCAAGGCCAGAAATCTGGTATCCTGTTCTGACTTTTCCTTTTGCAGCACATCCATATCCTCCTTCATTTTAGTGATGTACAGTCTGCTGTCAGTTTCTGACTCCTGGCTCCTCTGCAGCCTCTGCTCAGAAGAGACCAGGTCAGATTGGACCTTCTCTAACACCATCTGTTGCCTATTTGCCAGATTTTGGCTTTCAGCACATCTATCCTGCATGTCTCCCATATATAGGTACAGGTATGCTGCTATCCTGGCAATCTTATTGTGTTCCTCTTTGGCTTTAGGAGCTATATATAGTTCACTCAGGGCCACATGTAATGGACCCTGATCTCTCCATAAGTCTGACCCTGTTTCAGTGACCTCTCGCGTGATGGCCTGCAACCAGGCATCCTGGCCCTGCTCAACCCATTCACCTCTCACAAATAGTTTATGTAAGAAGTGCTCTCTGGCTATTTTCATATCTACCAAGGTCGTCATTCTAGAGATTGGTCTCTGTCCTGACTTACAGAAGTTAGTATTTTATTTTTGCAGAACAGAACTTTTCTTGGAGTGTCCCTTTTGAGGAATGCTTCACAGCGTAATGCAGCGTGGTGATCCGACCGGATGTATGTATCCCGTCAGTTAGCACACTGTATTAAGCTGCACAAGTGGTAAATCTAACCCAACGTCTCGGCTCGAGCCCCCAATTTGTAAGAGGATTCAATTCAACACTACAGCTAAGTCAGCGCCTAGTTTATAGTATTGAAAGAAAACCCTTATTGATATACCTTTATGTCCAGTTCATGCGTTCTGGATGACTACCCCTATATCACACCCCTCTCTTGGAATCCCCCTCACCCCACTGAGCCAAGAAGTAGTTCTGTTTTGCAAGTTAAAAGGTTTATTTGATAAATTAAAATATATATATATATCACACTTTATAATAAATTAATAATTGACTAGCACACTTAATCTGATATGATAAAGATTAACAACAGAGAATCTGGCACTAACACGCTTCTCTATAATCAATAAGGAGTTGACATGAAATGGATAAGGTAGCACACTGGTAAATAGGTACAGAAGTATAATGTGGTAGAGAATGCTTTATAAGGTTCAAGGAAATGCAAGGTTGAATGAATGAAATGCAGTATAGAAAACAACTTGATATGATTTCAGCAAAACAATGTAATCACTTTTCTCTGGCAATCCCCTCCCCCCCTTGATGCAATGCAAGGAAATGGAAGGAAGCACACAGTTCTCAGAAATGCAATCAAATGTGATTCAGTTCAATCCCAGCAAGCTTACAGAAAACAGATAGGAGTTTTGAAAACACAGGCAAAATGCTTTGATATGTGCTAGCAATGGATGAGAAATATGCTGGAAATGCTTTTAATTCCCTTTCAGAGGTTCAGGGTGAGTGGTATCTAGTTAATATTAGTCCAGGCTCACACTAGCAACGATGCAGGGATAGTTAGCAGGTTAAACGAATTTCTGGCAAATGGAAGGCAAGCAGCAGCAGCTTTTTACACGTGAAGAAATTTGCAAATCGCGGCAAAATTCGCGAATGCGTGTTCCACGATTACGGTAAAACTATAAGGGGTAGGAATGTGCGATTCAAAGCTAAGATTCTAAGCTTTCAAATGAAAGTTACTGCAAGTCTCTAGCACAAACGGTCGCAGAGATATGAGCGATTAAATAAAGGTTGTTTTTCAGATTTGAAATTTTAAAGTTCAAAAAGACAAGTGCAGCTTGCAACTAGAAAATGACAAGTGACAGCTTTACAAATGACAGGTGACAGTTAGGAGACAGTTCTACTTAGATTAAAATAGGTTGAATTATATTATTTTAACTAGGAGATTGGATCTGCACAGTTTTCTAGGTACTCACACTATATTCTTGAGTGAAATGGGCCACGCCACGGATCTGGTCAGATTTTAGACTTGCCTCTGGTCTCTGCACTTCACAGTGATCTGGGTCAGCTCTCTCTGGTTCTGCTAACAGGTCAGCTCTACTCTGCTTCTGGTCTGGCCTGATGGATTTGAAGTCTCTATGTTGCTCTCTGAAGGTTGATGGAGGTAAGTATGGATTTTCCCGGCAGAGCTTCCAGCTGCAAATGGATTTGAAGGTCTCTACCTAAGTTTCAGTGGTCCATTTATATGTTCTGCAAGTGGGTGTGTGTGTTTGGTCATAACTAAACTCGCCCCTCTCACTTGTCATTGGTCAAATTTCCATTCCCCACTTGATTGGGGAATGAACTGTGAGTCAGAGGGATGTCATTTTATGGCTTGCAGATAGGACACTCCTCTGTCAGATTGCACACATTCTATATTTGATAATAAAAGACATATTTCACAGTTACACAGTTGCTTGAAATTACATATACATGGTGTGGCTGAATTTAGCCATGTCTCTGTCCAAATCTGCTGTTTCTAAGAGCTTGCATTCAGAAATGGCACATAATTGACTTTTTAACTGATTTTTCAATTTCTGACATTGACCCAACTTTACATACATGTGCGCAGGGAGTATGGACATTAACTGATGAAGTTTCAGATTTTTAACATGCATACATTTAGAGTAATATCCACTTTTCCGCTAACACCCCCCTGAACATGCCACCGGGTCGAAAAACCTCTTAAAATGTGGGCAGAAAAATCACAAGAATTATGGTGTCATTTATAAAATTTTCACATGTCCGTACTATGAGTGATCCATCTTTTTAAAGTTATGTTCTGGCTCCAAAGGGGTGTGGTTTACCCTCAGCACAAGGTTGAATTTCTGGTTTTTCCAGTTCTGCCAAGCCAGCTTGCTCTCACAGGCAATGCCCCTCCCAGCTTCTGCCAAGAGGAAGCTACATTTTACGACCGCTGTAATAAAACCTTTGCATGAGTCAAGACAGGCTTTGTTCAGAGCTCCTGTAGAGCACAGGTAATTCAATTATCAGATAGATGGCATATCCTTAGTGTGAGCAGCAAAAGGGCAGCTAGGCCTGGGAACACAGCTGTGACTCAAGTTTCACTCCTGATGGGGGTAGTTGCCAGGCAGAATTCAGTTCCTTAAGCCAGACTTTCAGCTAACTGTCATGTTTTTTGTTGCTTTTTAAATTAACTTGCAATTTTACACATGCAGTTAGAATGCTGATTCTAAGTGCAAAACTATGACATTTCAACAGTTACAAAGGCATGTGACACCAAACATAGGTCACTCATTTAATCTAAACATTTCGATTTTAGTGTCTTTAAATCCAGTGCAACTTAAACTGCTGACTCCATAGCTCAGCCAGTTTTGTTATAAGCATTGTTCTGGGCTCTTCATTTCCCAGATTTTGTAGGCACACAAAACTCCATTCTGCCAAATGTCTGCTGGTGTTCAGTGAATATTTTGCACAGGTTGCAATGTTTGAAAATAGGCATTTTGAGCCTGCCTTCAGAGAACACAGGGTGGTTTTAAAACGCCGGCTTTTGGATAGTGGTGAGTACTGGTACTGCACCCATTTTTGGGATTTAACAAATGAATTCCCCACAATTCTAAGTTGCATTTGGCAATCAGCATTGCCATTCCCAATGGTTTCAGACTACTGTGCGGGTAGTCCAATGGTGATTTTAAAGCGCTTTGAAGCTAACCGGCGCTACTGTTTTTCCTTTGGCAACCCATTTCCCTCATGGCAACCCGGCCTTTCATTCTCGCACTGGTGGGTGGCAAGTGAGGCAACCATTTTGGTGTGCGCACAAACTGCGCAGCTTTCCTGGATTTCGGCGCACATGTGGGTTTTCCGCCATCTTGAATTTTCTAAGCCCACAGCACCAAATGTTGTGGCATGATAGCTTAAACGTGGGTCAGGACACCCAACAAGGCTGCCATGGAAAGTAAAGAGGGGACATGTATGGAACAACCGCCTTCCCTTTCTATGGTGGCCATCTTGGAAAAGGATTATAACGACAAATCCTATTTTTTAGTACCACACTTTACTGCTTTGCAAATCTAGATTCTCCAACAAGTCACCGTGCTGTACGCCAGCATATGGTCATGTGGCATTCTGCGCAAGGTGTGTAATTAAGTCACAAGTTAATTTACATTATGGTTATGTGCCAGTACTAAAAACCGATGCCCGTTAGAAAAAAAAACGTTCTTAACGGTAGGGTTAAGTTGCCCTACTAAAAACCTGTTAAATTCAGTAATAAAAAAAAACTTTGTTAAAGGGACATTATGGTTAAGTTGCACTAATAAAAACCTATCAAATTGAGTAAAAAAACGTTGTTAAAAGGACGTTATGGTTACAAGTAAAATCTAAAAACCCCTGAAATTCGCCAGTTATGGTAAGCTAAGCAACCATAACTCTCGCCACCACCGTGCCCTGCTAAGACTAACACCCAGGACATCAATGATGACATCACAAATATCATTGATGACATCACATGTTCAGCCCCTTCTTTTTGTTCACTGCCACATCTAGGCCAGGTGGGTTTATTTACTGACAGTCAGAAACTTAACTTTCAAAAGGTATTAATTACATTTATAGATATTCCTATTCTCACATGTTCTTAAAGTACTTTTCTTAGAATTTAATCGCATCTTATGATGTACATATATAGGGGAAGAAGCAGGCCTGAAACACAGCAATCATTTTTGTGCATGCATACAATTATGTAGATTATACACAGTTGCTCATGATACTGCCTCTTGTTTGCTTACTTTACTCTCCATATATACGACCCATATTTGTATGCATTGTAGTCTATTTTAGTTGTGTGTGTATTAGTAGAAGTAGGTAGTAAGTGATGCATTATTCGCTACGTAGTACATGTTTCACAGTACGGAAAAGTCTACTACAGAAGCATACACCATTTTATTATATAATTTTTGAAAATTACAAATATAGCACCTCTGTGGTGTATGCTGCAGCCAATACCTACATTTCTGTGTGAGTAGGTTCCTGCACTAGAAAGAACAGTGCTATGGAATGTTCTTTAGGGCACTACATTGCCTGATGAGGAATGTAGTTAATTACACATCTCCCGACAATCCCCGATACTTTTTTGCCAACATTACATTCACAACCCCTTGTATGAAAGATAAATACACACGTGATGTCATCATTGATGTCCTGGGTTAGTCTTAGCAGGGCACAGTGGTGGTGCGAGTTATGGTTGCTTAGCTTACCATAACTGGCGAATTTCAGAGGTTTTTAGATTTTACTTGTAAACATGACGTCCTTTTAACAATATTTTTTTACTCAATTTCATAGGTTTTTATTTGTGCAACTTAACCATAACGTCCCTTTAACAAAGTTGTTCTATTACTGAATATGTATATATTCGTGAAAACACTTTTATAAAGGGACATTGTGGTTAGGTTGCACTAATGAAAACCAATGAAACTCATTGAAAATGTATTGAAAAAACTCAGCTAATAGGATGTTATGGTTGCAAGTTAAAATCGAAAAACCATGACATTCGCCAATTATGCTAAACTATGTAACGATAACTCACACTGCTGCCATGCACTGCTAAGGCTAAGACCCAGGCCATCAAAGATGGCATCACAAATGGCAGCATCGATGATGGTTTGTAAGCAAGTAAGGACGGACTATTAGATGGTGAAACCAAAGGGCTGACAAGAATCTGTCTGTACAATGGCGTGTGCGGAATCAACGCACTAACTCTTGAATGAACATTTGCATGTTTGGCGAGTGAGCAATGCCAAGAGGGGTAATCTGAAAATTTAGAAATGAGCTATTATGTATTGAATGGGTCTCAACATTGAGTTGTTGGTTTTGCTCATGTGTGAAAAGAAGTGTTGTTTCAAGATGGTCTGTAAGGGTCGGAAAGTGCTCAGAAATAGCGTCCTTCCCTACATTGCAAGGATTAAACCAAAGGACATTGGCATTTCTTTAAATCAAGTCTGCACTGTTAAATACATGTATATGATCAAACTTAGAAATTAAATTAAAGGATTGAAAGAGGCTTTCTTAAAGAGTTCAGGGCTTTGTAAGTGTATGTATAAGCTGGCACAGTTTGCTTGACCATCTATCCCAGATGTCTTGACGAAGGAGGGGCAGGACACCTCAATAAGCACAACTTCCTCAGCGCAGTGACCTTTTCTATTGGTAGTAATGCCTTCTGCCTGCGAACACACCATTCACCATTCCCCCTTTTCTCGGTTGTGGCATTCGTGAAGATGTTTTGCAAGAGGTGGTCAATTGTCTGTTTCAAGGATATGGATATCCCAGGAAACTGTTTCCGCCCCTACGAGGAACATGTTCCTTACTACTAGGGTCCCTACTGGGAATAACTTGTACTAATTTCGATCTTTATAAATCTGGCTACTCCTCTAATCAGTTTACACCTCGCAACATCTTAATTTGGGTTTGGGACGAGCCCCTTTATTATCTCAATGTAATCCTACAAGCAGATTCTTTGGGGTTTTTGAAACTGGAAGGCTTTGAAGAACATTTTGCCAAAAACAGTTTTTACGTAGGCATTGGCGACCTATTTATTGCAAATTATTTTTGCTTTTCAGATCAACACCTACGAGCAGAGGTGGACGAGTGGCAGAAAAATATACAAAAGTTCTCTGCCCAAATCATTGGAAAAACAATAGTCTATTTAAATGGTTCGAGCGTGGAGTGCCGCTTCCGAGAGTGCAACATGGGCAACATGATCTGTGATGCGATGGTAAGAAAAGTGAATATGGGATCTGTTGGGGCATGTGAAGATCAAAGAGTCACACAAAGCTAATTTGCTTGATAAAATGCCCCATCACTGAGGCAGGTTGGGTTCACAGATTTCTGCCTCTTTATCTCCATAGCCCTTCTTCCTGTCCCTTCAACCAACCTCAACAGCAACAAACCTAAACTAACTTGCCAGCCTTTGATGCCCCTTTTTTTCATCTGACCTGACCAGAACCCAGTGGGAACCCTCCCTAGATGGTGTTTCTTCCTTCCCCCTTCAAACCTATAAATCTCCCTGTTAATCTCCCTTCTTAGTCCAGACCAAGTTATTTTCTTTCCTCTTAGTATCATAGCCTTCAAGTTCTTTTTCGTGAATGTTGTCATTTCCAGGCCCGACTTCTTTGTCAAGTCATTTTTCCCCATGTGGGCAATTAACAAATCGGGCCCTGTGCCTTCATTGTGCTAAAACCAAAAAAATATAGATTTACTCCACCTAATTCCTCCTCTTACAGACAACAATACATCAATAGCAAGCCAATAAAAACGTTTTGCCTGCTACATTTCAAGATGGCGTGGCCACAATGCACCATCTGCCTCCTGGTCTCATCCAGGTTTGGTGCTTCCAGGCCTCTTGAATTCCACTCAAACACTAGCAGAAATTAGTACTTTTTAGGCAGGTCAAGTAATGTTTTCATGGTACTTAGCCATGGTGTCGAGTGTCCTTTTTGAAATGTTTGAATGCAGTGATGGTACTTTATGTGGCTGCCCTAGAGATAGCAGCATTGCCCAAGTTATTTGAGATTAAACTAGAAGTCACAAGGTTTGCAGTCTGCCATTCAAGCATTTTGGTCACGTTGGGGTGGGCTCTGGAGCAGTTCTGGGGTGGATGTGTATTGCTAACAAAGGAGTCTGTGTGTTGGCACACTTCTGATTTCAGACGATTATGAGATCTGCGAGTAGTTGGTTGGCACATAAAAAGGTATCCATGTGGCCCAGAATTTGTATGGTACAATACATATCTTATGTTAACACCTGTTAGAATGTCAATATACTCCAAATCAAACCCCCTCCCCCTAATGTTCCCACTGCAACCTGCTAGATGAGGTTTTTGCCTAAGTTATCCAAGCCTGCACAGGATTGTTTACATTTTAGATGTATGGTGTATATCTGATAACTAGTCATAGAAATGGCCCTCTGTTAATTATGAATATTATAAGCTTACACTCAAAAAACGTTTTGCCTGCTACATTTCAAGATGGCGTGGCCACAATGCACCATCTGCCTCCTGGTCTCATCCAGGTTTGGTGCTTCCAGGCCTCTTGAATTCCACTCAAACACTAGCAGAAATGTGGAGTGTGGTAGGTTTCCTAGCCCAAGCTCTGTTGTTGAGGAACAAGTTGTGATGAATTTGATGGTGTCATCACTCCTTTCCCAACGGTGACCTCTCCCCATGTGGCTAGGGGATGGCAGCCGCTACCTGACCCTGACCCTGGGGGCGGCTATATGAGGGTGGATCACATGGGGGGAGACATTGTAGGGGAGGAGTGGTCCAAGGGAACCCCCTGGCCTACATCTCCATCCCAGGTGAGGGCCATGGCTCATCGGGCGTCCCCTCCTTACCACCTGGGCCCAGATGGTGGATGGCTCGCCTGCTGAAGACATTGCCCACACGTATTGAATTTAGCTAGGCCTCAGAAACCATTTTGCTTAATAAAGATGCTGTGAGCATGGCGCACTGTAGTGCGGCCCTACCCTCGGAGAGTTTCAATTCCCTGTTGCCGCAGCACCCTGGCAGATCCGCTGTGAGCACGTTCCCACAAACAGGACGGACATGAACTAGCATAAGATACTAACACTGTTACATTTCACCGTCTGCAGTGTATCACTGCTCCCAGAATGACCCGGTCAGCAAGGCCTGGGCGATGGGAAGATCTGTAGAATGGTCATCTGATGAAAGCAGAAAGGTACCCAAATATGAATGTCAAAAACCACTTTTATTACATGCATCCTCTCCATAAAACCATTTTTACTAAAGAAACCTGTAAAATTGTGTAATTATCGTACATGACACCAGCCGTGAAGGACCCACACCCCTGCAGGGGTGTGCAAATGATAAAAGCATTCCGGGGGATTATTCTTTGTATGTATCATTGAAAGCCGTACACCCCGCGGACCCGCGCCATAACTGAACTAATGCTGCTAGAGTACACAAGAAAGAGAATGTAACCATACAGAGGGCACATGTGAAGAGTGTGCGAGAATGCATTTGTCGCACGTGTATGTCTAAGCCCCTTACATGCCACCACCGTCACATACGGTGGCGGGTCATTTTCTATGTACTCCACCAACCTCAATACTACCTCACTTACTACAAATGTATATGCATATAGCTAAATACTGTAATTGTTGAAACATAGTGTACGAATAAGGTGCTCAGACTGGATATAATTGAGACGCCTCTAGCGAAATGAAATGTATGTTTTCAAGTAATTCAAACAAATATTATAAAGTGCTCTAATGATTGTGATGTTCTCGCCTCCAAAAAACCGGCAACACGCGAGGAAGATACCTTTGTGAATATGTGCAAGGCCATTTCCCCTCCCACCCTGCGAAGACTGCCAAACATGAAAGCAGAGGCCCGCGCCGCGCTGCCCCACCTCCCCCAACTAGACTGGAGCCGCTTCAAAGATGTGTAGCCCCCTCTGCAGCACCCAAGGCCACGGGCCGCCACCTGCATTATTTACAACACAGCAGTAAACCCCTGCCTGAACCCACACTTCCAAAGGCGCCCCCTCGTAAACCCCACAACCCACCAGATCATCTTAGACTTATGGCCCTGTGCAATCAGGACACCCAACACTGTGGCAACACACAGCGGCACATTTATAACCACATCTAACAAGACAGGGAGGCATGGACCGTCCGTCCCGTGCCCTGAAGTTTAGCCCCTCAACCTATGGCCCCGGTCAACAGGACACTGGTAACCTTGCCCTGACGAATGACCATCAGACCCCTCACAAGGTGCATTCCTCCTGTGTTGCATTAACCTGTAGTATAACCTATTGGAAGATTTACTAAAGAAGATAATATTGCAATGACTGAATGACTGCGGTGTGCATGGCCTAGGGCAAATAAGTCAGGAAAAGACATTCATCTCTGACACTGGCCGCGATGGCACAACAACACCGCCCGGATGAACTCTGCCAACCTGCCAGGCCCAGCCCAACCCACGAGGCTGACCAATGACGTTCTCCACCCATGGCCAACCACATCGCAGCAGCACCTATAGTTAGTCGTCGCCACCCAATCCCATTGAACTTGTGCCCCCTATAGTGTATAGGTTCTTATGACGTTTTCTGTAAATATATACGCCTGTCTTTGCTATTGTCAGACAGAGCGCTCTCGGAGTTTGCAGAGTTCTTTGCATGCCCTATTCTGATTGATAAACTCCCATTTAAGCTCACCCGCACTCTGTCTTGGCTTTATTCCCGATTTGGGAGAGTCCGTCATTGTCTCTCATTGCGGGGAGGATCGTGCTGGCTGGGGACGCTCGCCTTCAGTGGTGACCCCGAAAGCGTGATTATTACTATTATTTTTTCCCGATCTAACATTACCGTCCCCTTTTGGCACGAGAATCTCCGGTCGAAAAGGGATACGTACGGCGAGCCGGCTCCGGGAGGCTGGCCGCCAATGGCGACCGGTACACTAAGAAGTGCGCACTCAAAAGAGAGAGGGTACGGGATCCCAGTTGAAAAATCCCCTTTGAGTACCGCTCGCCGGAGCCGGGGCTGACTGTTGAGCTGACGGCGACACTGCCTGGACGGACCCAGTTTCGGAGACTATCGGTTCAAGACGGGCACGTGAGTATTGAGTGCGAGTGATTGTAAAGGGAGTGGGGGAAGAAGTGTAGGACAGGGAACGAAGAGGGGGTACGCAGATCTACTAAGGGTCATCCTAAAATTTCCTTGCTTTTTCTTTGCATATGGCCATTAGGATTAAGAGGTGAATAAGAGATAAAAGTGACGGGAACCTAGCTCCGAAAGGGGGTGGAAGGCGGCGCCACATAGTGCTATCTTGACTAGTACTGGGAATATATGAAGAAGTGGAATATAAGATAAAAGTGTCCAGCAAAAGGGGGCACTGAGAATATATTAGTGACCGCTATTACTTCTTTCTTTTCTTTTCTTTACTTTAGGGTTAGGGGGGAAAATAAAAGTGAGATTAGTACAAAACTTAGGGAGAAAGTAGGAAAAAGAGAGTCCTACTATAAGAGGGAAGAGCAGACCAATATATATATATACGTATCCATACATCCGAATAAGGACAGGGACAGCCGGCTAGGGAGGAAAGGGAGGACAGTTTGATTTGTGAATAGAGTGTTACCAGGAGGTGCGTGCGCCTCGGATGTGTCAGACGACAATCTGATCTAAGTGTGCAAAATGGCTATAAATGTATAGAAATCGAATGGTCATGGTAAGTGTGACCGGATAGAACTTTTTGTAGAAAAGAGCGACAAGGCGAAGAGAGTGTGTACCTATTTGATTTCCGGGTTAAGGTTGTCGAAATAACTGATGGTTTGCTCTTGTATGTGCCCCCCCAAAGAGAATAGAATAGATACTGTGTACAGCCAGTTTTGTATTGCGCAAGTAGGGGGCAGAGCACAAAGGAGCCTATTAGTGAATGTGAAGTAAAAGACGAAACCCATAGTGGTAAGAGGTTTACATTGTAATTGTGAACACACAGAGAGAAACAGGTACTGGGAAAACACACAGGATAGGGGCCGAAACACCCTTATCACATATTTGTAAAAACCTACCAGGCTATGCGGAGCGAATTAAGAAATATCATGATCAATGGATAACCGAGTTGAAGGGAGAGGGGTTACCCCAGATATGGCCCGAGGGAGGGTCATTTGATAAAAGTGTTCTGGATATGGTGGCCACATGCATTTGTTTGAAGTACAAGGGGAAGCAGTTGCAAAATAGGAGAGAAGTATTAGATCTCTGGAGGTTATTTGAAGAGATACCACCGCCTAAAGCACCAGCATTAAATCCTGATCTCCCGTCCACCACAGACAATCCACTGATAATACAGAAAGATGTTAAAGAATTGTCAAGTGTAGCGCCACCAGTAGAGGTAATAAGTTTGTACCCGATATTAAACAAGCCTGTGCCCGCAGAAGGATGCAGTGACCCCACTTATGTGCCTCCCCCGACAACTACTACACCCCGCCGGCCCACGGCACCCCCGCCATATGAAAGAACAAGGGAGCGAACCCAGGCAAGTACACAAAGGGTGGACATAGAGAAACTCACAGATGATTTACAATCAAGACTCTCAATAGCAAAAGATGAGCTCTCGAGGATAAAAGACATGTGTGAACAAACAGCACTTAATGCGGCTAGATCAGGGCGCACGTCTAGAGCGCCGGGTGAGAATAGAAAACTTGAAGAGGGGTGGAAAAAAGGTGAGATACTGTTCAGGATTGAAGAAGAACCGACACGAATAATCGAAATAGGGACACGAGAGGGAGATATTGACAATGAAGAAAGGCCTATAGGGGACAGAGAGGAATTACTATGTGATATAAGGGACGATTTAGAAGAAAGCGACAGGTTGAGCATGGCAATGGGAGGGGGAAGTGAAGGGGGGGTGGTACATGTTCAATGAGAACACTGGATGATGAGTGGACGGGGCGATTAAGGAACAGGGTGGGGAAGATGGCATCACTGGGGACCTCAGCAGCCAAAGCGGGTCCAGATGCAACGACAAAAGGAAGGCTAGAGCTCGCATTGATACATAGGGGAGGAGGGAGGCCGAATTATATCCCATGGGCCCAGATGGATAAAGCCAATTTACTAAAGCTGTTGCCCCCGTTATCGGGAGGGGCGAGCAAGTGGATATACGCCTTTGAGACACACACTGCCGGGGTACCCCTAGCAATAGGAGATGTGAAGAGCTTGCTTGTATCAGCAGTGGGGGATCAAGCTGAGAGAGTATGGGTCAAGGCCGGTTTCCCAGGAGTAACATTAGACTGCGACCGCCATGATGGAGCCTCCTTTAACACAGTGCGTGCCAGGGTGTGGGATGCCGTGCGAGAAACGTTTCCAGACACGCCAGACTTAGTCAGTAATGCAGTGTACAATGAATGACGGGGAGGAGGCTATGGATTACATTTTTCGGGTCCAAGAGATGTGGAGAGCAGAAACAGGTACGCCCTGGTATCAATCGACATCTTTATTTTATTTCATTATAAAAAGAGGGCTCCCCAAAGAAGTGCAAAAGGCGCTGGACAAGATAGCAGGTATTGAGGCAAAGGGATGGCCTGAAATTCAGAGCATAATAGTGCACCATTGTAAGCGAATAAAGGAAAGGGAGAAGGAGGTGGCGCAGAGGAGATTGGCAGACGAAGCAAAGCTAGTGCAGACAAAGTTGGTGAAGGTCGCAGCGGCTGTAGCCGCACTCCCCCACAGCAGGGAGGGAGATGAGGAGGAGGAGGGTCTGATAGCCATACAAGGAAGGATGGCAACTAGTTGGGCTGGAGCCGGACAGCGGCAGTGGAATGAGCAGGAGACAGGCGGAGGGTCGCAGTGGCAGGAGTGGGCCCCTCGAGGAGGACGAGGTGGGTACAGGGGCCGAAGGGGTGGACCGGGATACGGAGGAATGGGAGTAAATGGATGGCAGGGCCCTAGAGGTGCACAAGGGAGTTGCTGGAACTGCGGAAGATGGGGGCATTACTCTAGGGAGTGCAGAGCTAGACCCAACAACGGGTTCCAAGAGGTAGAACAGTATGGCCATCCCCACCCGGGGAGCCCATATGGTCTTCCAATGGGACAACAACAACTGAGAAACCCAGGCCAAGGTAATACTGAGCAGCAACAGGGGCACCAGTATAGAACACAGAACCACCCACAAAACAATGACAATATGCAGTATACGCCAGGCAACCCTTTCGCAACAACAGCAAACGGGGCCCCCGCACCAGCACCTTACAACGGCATGTCAGTGGTTTCAGGAAGTGTCTTTAATCAGGGGGGGGCGATGAGACACCCCGCATAGGACAGCCCACAGAGAACACTTGCGTGTCCAGTTCTATCTACAATGCAGCAGAGGAACCATTGGTAGGGGCGCAGATAGGAGACAAGCAGTTCATATTCATGGTTGATTCGGGAGCGGAGAAATCATGTATCCAAGAGGGCCGGTTCCCGTTATCTAACAGGAAGTTAGAGACGCAGGGGTTCTCTGGGGCTGTAATTGAAGTTCCTTACACAGAAGCTTTGGATGTAACAGTGGGGGGGTAAAACTGTAAAGACACCCTTACTGTATTATGAACACTCACCAATAAATTTATTAGGGAGGGATCTCCTGAGTAAACTTAACATGACCATATCATTTACCGAGAGAGGAATAGTGTGTTCTACACCCGGGATATGCCCCTTGCGTGCGATGTTGGTAGTGCAAGCCTACATAACCACACAGGAAGTACGAGGGTTGCCGGAAAATGAGGAAATGTTTATTGAAGGGCTAAAGACTTTGGCCCTCATAATTCCAGAGCTAAGAAGAATGGACTGGAGGATTCCAGCGGAGTTCCTCTTCCGCCCCATAGTGTGTCCCGACATAGCACCAGGATCAGTGGTATCATTAGACTTGCACGCTGTACAGGTATCAGCGAAAAGGATCGCTGTGATTGGAGTGGATAGGGAAGGATGTGAGTGGCGTACAGTGCTGTGTACAAATGCCAACATCGCCCTACGAGAGTTAACAGATGAGGATCTCTTTTCAGACACAGAAGGGGATGGTGAGATAGTAATGGAAATAGCGATGCCCTGTGACATTTTGATTCAAGCCAAGGAAACCCCCGTCCAATTGATGGCAGTGGTAGGAGCACCGCCGTCATTTTTTGATGATGACATGAGGCTCGTACCGAATAATTTGTGGACAACAGGCCCCCATGATGTAGGGCTGTTGCATGGAGTACAACCTGTGGTAATAAAGTTAAAGCAAGGAGCAATTTTACCCAGAGTGAAACAGTATCCATTGTCCCGTGAGGCTGAAGAAGGGATAAGAGAGACCATAAATGCACTACTAGCACAAGGGATAATAGTGCCTTCAACCTCCCCATGTAACACATGTATTTATCCAATCAAAAAAGCAAAAGGAGGGTCTTGGAGGATGATACAGGACTTGCGCCCCCTAAATTATGTAATTCAGAAGGAGTTCCCTCTGGTCCCGAACCCTGCATCAATATTATGCAGCATCCCGAAAGTGGCATCACATTTCACAGTAGTAGACTTGAAAAACGCAATTTTCTCAATACCCCTGGCTGAAGAGAGTAGATACCTTACAGCATTCACACTGGGGGGTAAAAGATATGAACATTGCAGACTACCACAGGGATACTGTGAGAGCCTGAGCATATTCAAGCGCATATTGCATGAAGACTTGGGAAACCTATCAGTTGAGAGTACGATTATTCAGTACGTAGACGATTTATTGGTGTGTGCACAAGACGAAGTAACATGTAGAAAGGATTCAACAACGCTCCTGACTCTACTGGCCAACAAGGGGTACAAGGTAGACAAGGAGAAGTTACAGTACTGCCTGACAGAGGTCTTATACTTAGGACAACTGATATCAAAAGATGGAAAAAGAATAATCCCCGACAGGGTAGAAGCGATAAGATCTGTAGGAGAACCCACAACAGTGAAAGACATGCAGAAATTCTTGGGAATGTGCAACTATTGCCGAGCCTGGATATTAGACTATGCAGCATACACGAGGCCCCTACTACAAGCACTCAAGGAAGCACAACAGGAAAATAAAAAAATTGAATGGTCAGAAGAAATGCGCGCGTCATTCCAATCATTAAAAGGGTTAATTTCAAGCGCTCCAGTGCTAGCAAACCCTGATTATGGACGCGAATTTTACCTATTCTCACACTGCAAGGGAACACTCATGACAGCTGTACTGACACAAAAGACGTCCCTAGGACACAAGCCTTTGGCTTACTATAGTGGTACTTTGGATGCCGTGATGCAAGGCCATTTCGCGTGCGAGCAATCACTCGCTGCATCCGCGTTTACGATTGAGAAAAGTGCCACAATAGTAATGGGTTGCCCTGTAACATTGTTTGTGGAACATTCATTATTTGCAATACTTGAAAGGTCAAAAAGCACACTGACAACACAGCGGGCAACAGCCTACGAGATCATATTGTCTAGCGCCAATATCCATCTGGTGAGATGCAAGACAGTGAACCCCGCCACATTCATTACAGAAGCGTGCACACTAGAGGACATGCAGGACCACGATTGCGCAACCTACACAGGAGAAAGAGGGGAGGACACAGTGGTGTGTGAGAACGCTCTGAGCGAGGGGGAAGTGTACTTCGTGGATGGGTCTGCATCGATTGATGTGGACACGGGAGAAAAGCATGTTGGTATGGCGGTGGTGAGATTAGAAGACGGTGAGTATGAAACATTACTTCAATACCGCCTCCCATCACATTACTCTGCACAAGCAGCAGAACTGATTGCGCTCATAGAAGCACTGCAAGCAGCAAAGGGTTGCGCAGTGACAATATACACAGACTCAGCTTACATGACGACGACAGTACATGGAGGTCTAGCGAGATGGGGGCGGAGGGGATTTCGACGGGCAGACGGAACACCAGTACAGCATGCGGAATTGTTGAGAGTTAATTGAGGCCCTACAAATCCTACTGCAGTAGCAATAGTTAAGTGCCAAGCACATATATCCAACACAGACGTTGTGTCTTTGGGGAAAGCGGCAGCGGATGCTGCCACCAAGGAGGCTTCCCATTTTCAGAAATATGACGCAGGTGAGTACATGCTGCAGCATAAGACAAACGAAGAGCCCCCAGAAGGGTACAACATGATGCCCATATCACAAATACTAGAATTACAGGAAGGAGCTAGTGAAGACGAAAAATTGATGTGGACAAAACGAGGGTGCAGCAAATCGGGAACAGACTTACTGTGGCGGCAAAATAACTCAGGAAAAGTGGTAATGCCAATCCATTTACTAGAAATTGCGTTTCAACAACTACACTTCCCTGCACATAATACCAAACAGCACATTGCAGCAGAAATACAAGAAGAATGGTTTGTGCCCTGTCTCCAGGAGCACGTATCTCGATTAGCAATGGAATGCACAACATGTCAGATCTACAATTCAGGAATGACATTACGCACACTCTGGGGAACAATTCCTAAACCCATTGGCCCATTCAGAGAGCTGCATATTGATTACGCAGACATGGGGGAAGGTGTAATGGCGCACGGTACATGATCGTGGTTGTGTGCCCATTCTCAAGGTGGGTGGAAGCAGGACCATGTGCACGACCTGATGCCAAAAGCGCCGCCAAGTTCCTAGTGAGGGAAGTGTTCCCGCGCTGGGGAATTTGTGACGTGATTCGCTCAGACAACGGCACTCATTTTGTGAATGAACTTTTCAAGGAAGTCACTACATTATTGGGAATAAAACATAAATTGTGTTCGATTTATCATCCTCAAAGTAATGGCGTAGTGGAAAAGATGAACGGACTCTTAAAGGGCAGGTTATCAAAACTATGCTTTTCATTAAAGAAGAATTGGATCTACTGTCTGCCCCTTGCGCTATTTGAACTGAGAAATAAGCCAAGTAAAGATCACCATTTGTCCCCGCACAAAATCGTGACTGGGAGACGAATGCACACAGCACACTCTCCACTGCGCGAACACTCAGATGCACACAGGAGCACCGCGATATTGGGAGAAGAATTCACGGACTATTTGAAAAAATTAACAAGGGCAGCGCATGCAATATCAAAGCAGCTCTCCCTACCCTTCACTAGAGAGGAGGGAAACATAACAGGGTCTGTCACGGAGCCTGAGCAACAGCTACAGCTGATGCCGGGCGAACTAATTTATGTCAGGAGTTTTGTGCGTCGATGGAATGCACCACGGTTCCACGGCCCATACGAAGTAGTGTTCTGCACGCCCACAGCTGTAAAAGTGAAGGGCTTGAGGTACTGGGTACACTTGACAGATGTGCAAAGAGCTTATAATAATGTGCAAGAGGAGGCAGATGAGGAGGCACAGACAACAGCAACCGATTCGACTGAACAGAATGTCTGAATATTAACTTGTGTTTGTGCGTCAGCAATGAACGTGAATGGGAAAGTGACTGATGAAGTATTGCTGCATTCTCTTTTTATATATTACTGAAAAAAAAAAGGTTTTTCTTTTGGACTTATATGTAATTAATGAAGTAATCAAATTATGACATGTTTACACCCTTGTCTGTGAATACCCTTCCCTACAACCCTACCCGCTTCCATTACCCGTCAATATATATTGGCACTAATGGTGCCAACAAAATGTTTACATGCATGCACTTAATGCACTTTTATATCTCAAACAGGAACTACCATGGCATCTAACAGGCAGCCTGCAACGGATAGAATTAGTAGAATGAGAGAATTATTAAATGAGAGATGCAGATATTCGTATGAGTGCGGATTATCAGTGTGCATTACGATGTTTTTTATGCTAATGTTTGGTCTGGTTACATATTGGTTTGTAGCGTTCATCTCTATCGAGATGAACGAGGGGGGAGGGATTAACAGCACTGGGATTAACAGCACCACTGGGACCAATGTAACTGCAAGTGTCAATATGAGGGAAGGTGATTTTCCGGTATGGGATGGAACTAAACTTGTATGGGGTTATCACACCACACCATCCAATGCTGTCATATCAGAAAAGAAAGAGCCACAGGGAAGAATGCAAAACAACACAGTGTCTCCACCAGTGATGTATAGGTATAATGCTCGCAGTTTAAATGACCGAAACCCGTCTGCCATATCGTGGTTGTATGATACCCCCACCAGTCAACCTGCCCCCGTCTTAAAAAACAACCTGCAAGATAAACTCAGGGACGAAAAGGAAAAGATGCTAGCAGCACACGAAATCTTATACGATGAATGGGCCAAGGGGGGCGGGAATGAGAAAGGGGGGTCTATTTTTTCCCTCGCCCAGGAGGCTGGGAAGTACATAAGGAACAAGAACAACAGACGGAAAAGGGAAACCGGGAGGAGGAAGTATGATGAGTACTATGGGTTAGTATTAGATAAAATGGAAGACCCACAACACCCCCACCAGACAAATAAGTGGTATGCAGATGTGAGTGCCACCGCAAAACAAACAACAAATGAGAGCTGTTATGTCTGCTCCCTCATTCCTCATGCTTCAGGTACACCCAAAGTATTGCTACCCAAAGAGTTGCCAATTATAGATGCCCAATGTCTCCTTCATCTCACGTTATGCAGGATTAAGAACACCTTCCAGGCACATGAAGTTACTTTTAAAATGCTGCAGAACGAGAAAACTTGCTACCCAAAATCGGCAGGGGTGGTATGTCTGGAGGAACCATTTTTTGTAATACAAGGGACACTTTTTTCAGACAACAAGTGGAAGGATGAAGAAGTAATGTGCAAAGCTGAAGCACTGAGAGGTGTGGCACCAGAGAAACTGCAGTGGATAGAAGAAACATGCACACCAGTATGGAAGGAACACATTTCAAAACTAACTTGGGTAACCGCCATTGAAAAACCCTTCAAACTACAGAGTGAAATAGACTATGAACTATGTTTCAGAGGAGAGGGGAAAATCACCATGGGAACAAACAAGAGCTGCAACAAGGCCCTCACCATCCCAGATCTGAGAAAAGGGACAGCGGCCCTAATGGACACGTACTGGGTATGCGGCAATCAGGCATACCTGCACCTTCCCCCGTCATGGAGTGGCAGCTGCTCAATGGCCACTCTACACTCAGCCCTAATGGTAATACCAGAAAGCCACATCGATGGAAGCAAAAGGACACAGGAGCGCATACAACAGAGTGCAGCCCAGCCGACTGCGGAGTCACAAATGTATGTCCTGTCCTCCGGAAACAAGGGAGAGGTGCTGACCCGTAACAGAAGAGCATCAAATTACATATCAAAGGCATCATCAGAACTGTTGGCTCAGATCCCAGACAGATATCGATTATTCAGCTCAGCAGAAACATTCTTTGCCTCACTCATCTCAAGTGTCCAAGCAAGGGCAAACGCAAAATGGCTCCAGATAACACGTTGGGAACTGATTCAGCTGGCCAATGACACTGAAGAGGGGTTCAACGTAATAAAAGTGGAACTAAGGGCTTTACGGCTGATGACAATGCAAAACAAGTATGTCCTGGACCTGTTGACGGCGATGGATGGAGGTGTTTGCCGAAAAATTGGAAGTGCCTGTTGCACTTTCGTACCTTCCGAAGATGCAGAAAATGGCTCCCTGTCCCATGTGATCGAAGCAGTGCACAACCTAGGAGAAAAAATGAAAATGGAAGGTGGAGCAGAAGACAGTACGTGGTTCGATAACATTTTCTCCTGGGTCCCCTCGTGGCTTGGAACAATCGTGAAATTTTTGATGCCAGCTGTGGTGTTCCTCCTTTTTGTTTTTTGCCTGTGCCAGGTGGGTCTTCGATGTTGCGCTAACGCTGTACCTAATGGTGCAATGATGATGGTGACAATGGGCAACACTCGTGGGACAATGCATAACATGCAGGAAGTGCAGGTACAAACAGGAACAGATAACACACCAAGATATCAGCTGGTGCCTATCTCTCACGACAAAGATATCGTAGATAAAGCATGGCACACCACCATTAGAGAGCCCCGTGTACTAGAATGGTACCAAGAGGTGTGGGTAGATCTGGCGGGAGATGGCGGATGTATATACCTGACTTGTACTCCAGACGAATATGCCAGAAGAGGGGAAAGTTTACGGGGGGTGTGTAGAGCATGGATGCCCATAAAAGGCACACCTTCATGGGATGAGGCGGTGATGGACGAAGCAGAATGCAGAAGGCTGGAGGAGTTAAAGTATTTGTTACTTAAGTAACGAAAGGGGGGAAATGTAGGGGAGGAGTGGTCCAAGGGAACCCCCTGGCCTACATCTCCAACCCAGGTGAGGGCCATGGCTCATCGGGCGTCCCCTCCTTACCAACCGGGCCCAGATGGTGGATGGCTTGCCTGCTGAAGACATTGCCCACACGTATTGAATTTAGCTAGGCCTCAGAAACCATTTTGCTTAATAAAGATGGTGTGAGCGTGGCGCACTGTAGTGCGGCCCCCACCCTCGGAGAGTTTCAATTATCCCTGTTGCCGCAGCACCCTGGCAGATCCGCTGTGAGCACGTTCCCACGAACAGGACGGACATGAACTAGCATAAGATACTAACACTGTAACATTTCACCGTCCGCAGTGTATCACTGCTCCCAGAATGACCCGGTCAGCAAGGCCTGGGCGATGGGAAGATCTGTAGAATGGTCATCTAATGAAAGCAGAAAGGTACCCAAATATGAATGTCAAAAACCACTTTTATTACATGTATCCTCTCCATACAACCACTTTTACTAAAGAAACCTGTAAAATTGTGTAATTATCGTACATGACACCAGCCGTGAACGACCCACACCCCTGCAGGGGTGTGCAAATGATAAAAGCATTCCGGGGGATTATTCTTTATATGTATCATTGAAAGCCGTACACCCCGCGGACCCGCGCCATAACTGAACTAATGCTGCTAGAGTACACAAGAAAGCGAATGTAACCATACAGAGGGCACATGTGAAGAGTGTGCGAGAATGCACTTGTCGCGCGTGTATGTCTAAGCCCCTTACATGCCACCACCGTCACATACGGTGGCGGGTCATTTTCTATGTACTCCACCAACCTCAATACTACCTCACTTACTACAAATGTATATGCATATAGCTAAATACTGTAATTGTTGAAACATAGTGTACGAATAAGGTGCTCAGACTGGATATAATTGAGACGCCTCTAGCGAAATGAAATGTATGTTTTCAAGTAATTCAAACAAATATTATAAAGTGCTCTAATGATTGTGATGTTCTCGCCTCCAAAAAAACGGCAGCACGCGAGGAAGATACCTTTGTGAATATGTGGAAGGCCATTTCCCCTCCCACCCTGCGAAGACTGCCAAACATGAAAGCAGAGGCCCGCGCCGCGCTGCCCCACCTCCCCCAACTAGACTGGAGCTGCTTCAAAGATGTGTAGCCCCCTCTGCAGCACCCAAGGCCACGGGCCGCCAACTGCATTATTTACAACACAGCAGTAAACCCCTGCCTGAACCCACACTTCCAAAGGCGCCCCCTCCTAAACCCCACAACCCACCAGATCATCTTAGACTTATGGCCCTGTGCAATCAGGACACCCAACACTGTGGCAACACACAGCGGCACATTTATAACCACATCTAACAAGACAGGGAGGCATGGACCGTCCGTCCCGTGCCCTGAAGTTTAGCCCCGGTCAACAGGACACTGGTAACCTTGCCCTGACGAATGACCATCAGACCCCTCACAAGGTGCATTCCTCCTGTGTTGCATTAACCTGTAGAATAACATATTGGAAGATTTACTAAAGAAGATAATATTGCAATGACTGAATGACTGCGGTGTGCATGGCCTAGGGCAAATAAGTCAGGAAAAGACATTCATCTCTGACACTGGCCGCGATGGCACAACAACACCGCCCGGATGAACTCTGCCAACCTGCCAGGCCCAGCCCAACCCACAAGGCTGACCAGTGACGTTCTCCAGCCACGGCCAACCACATCGCAGCAGCACCTATAGTTAGTCGTCGCCACTCAATCCCATTGAACTTGTGCCCCCTATAGTGTATAGGTTCTTATGACGTTTTCTATAAATATATACGCCTGTCTTTGCTATTGTCAGACAGAGCGCTCTCGGAGTTTGCAGAGTTCTTTGCATGCCCTATTCTGATTGATAAACTCCCATTTAAGCTCACCCGCACTCTGTCTTGGCTTTATTCCCGATTTGGGAGAGTCCGTCATTGTCTCTCATTGCGGGGAGGATCGTGCTGGCTGGGGACGCTCGCCTTCAACATCCTCCTGGAGAATATCAAGGCACCATCCGACGAGACATGGTATCCCCTTCTTCTCTTGAGGATACCCCATCCATACCCAATGCCTTAATGGCATATTGTTATACCTCCCCTCCTCCACCCAGGAAGGGTACTGAAGACCTTTTCAGCCACGATCACCATCTAGCCTGATATACCCCAAAAATGTATTATATATATGTACCCTGATGTATCATTGTACAACGTGTAAATGCTTCTCCCAGCTGTTCCCACCATGTAACTAAGCTCCTTGCAAGTAACAGCGCCTCGATGCCTGAGGGCTGCTGTACGCTATACAAATGTAATAAATAAATAAAGACCTCTATGTAAGCTGTCAAAATCTCACTTACCTTTTAAGATTTATGAAAACGCCTTCTCAGACTCTACCTACAAGTCGTCTAGAGCTGACTTGCCCTTAAAAATCACTGAGAACACTTACCCAGACTTTACATGCAAATCATCAAGAATGGACTTTGATTCCCATAACTACAAGAATACTGGGACAAGAAATACAGAGCAAAGAAGACCAAGTGCACAAGCTGCGCTCTAGTTGTTGTGAGCGCATACCTATAGCCGGGAAATGTAAACACCAGAAGTAGCTGACTGAGGCCTGCTGCTGGAGGGAGAAATCTGTTCCTCTCAGTACGGCCCGAGAGACCGTAGGGCTGCAGAGAGTTCTGCGGACGCAGCCGTTTCAAGGAAGAGGAAATGGAAAGTTGACCACCAGTGTTCCCTGTAAGGCGTGCGTCTGTGCGCCGCGCACCTTGATTCGAATGCCGGGCATAAACGGTTAATCTCGACTCATACTTTTACATTCCCTCCCTTCATCAGTATGATGTGTTAAGCCAATGAGGAGATGTGCAAACCATACTTTTAATATGATTGGCTGCAGCAGCGCTTAAATACTTTCTGCGCTGCTACAGTGAATGAAACACTGCTTCTCCCCTGTAGAGGAGGTCCCAAACACAGCCCGCACTCCAACTGTCCATTTTGAAGTACCAGGAACGTTCACACCGAAATATGTGATGTATGATGAGCAAATAAACCAGCAAAGAGCGACAGTGGGGCTCTGTCACCTATCAGAAGAACAGCACCTATTGAAGTACCCATACCCAGAAAATCATGGACCGTAAGGTATCCATTAAGAAAACTCTATCAACAAATAAAACGAAATGAAGATCGTCTAAGTACAGTCCCCGAAGAGACCAAAAAGGTCTTGATGGAAGACGAATGGTGACGTCACGAGAACCCAGACTGACACGCATATAGAAGAAATGACGACCAGAGAATGACGCAAATAGACGAAACGCCATGAACAAGGATATTGTGCACTTAAAGTGTAAGGGCGATGTCAAATGTAGATGCTTAAGCTGTAAACATGGGAAAGATTTTTGACCAGTTTACACGTGTACATATGCTTGGAACCGCACGAAAGCTAAGAAAACCATGTGGATTGCTATGCTTAGTAGAAAGATAGTGCGGCAAGCATCATCTACCTCAAACGAAGCACATTATATAAGTGTATTTACACTTTGCACGAGAAGCAGAATCAACCCAGGTTACTAAAGGCCACACAAGAAAAAGCTTCACATTTAGCAAAATCGAGAAGAGACGGCTGAAATGAAACTCAGTAGAGGCAACTCGTGCCAGGGAAGCCAAGGTTGTACCAATAGAAGAGGCGAACAGTAGCTACATTTAATTGAAACTAAGAACAGAATATCCTGCCTCTGAGAGGTCGAGATAAGGAGACAAAGGCAGGTGGCGGGTGAAATGATAATCAAATACACAAATTGATGGAAAAAAGGCAAATTCACAGTGGCTGAATCACGTGACCAGCTACGCACGAAGACACGTGACCAGCCAAGCACGAAGAAGCGTGAGCTCACACCTACGCATGGCGCCAGGCGAAGATATCAGAACTCTTCCAGACAGAAGATGCAGTCTCAATGCCAACCACAGTAAAATAATTGACACATGGCTACTAAAGTGATGATTGATTGTAAAAATAACTGGAGGAAGGCCGGGTAACTAAGGGGCACCCTGCACCTGGCCGACCATTCTGCTTGCTGCTAAGCAAAGTGGAAAAGTAAACATGGGATTGGTGCCAACCCAATCACAATGGACCAAACAATCTAGGGTCCTATAGTCAGTAGAACCAATAGGACGTTGTACTTTTAGTATCGTCTGCAATAATCATTTTTGAAGGAAGGGCTTAGATGCCCACCTGACCGTGTTTACCCAATCCCCTCGCTCCGTTACCATATACAGATATAGTACCTATATTAAAGTTACCTTTCCCGAACCAATAGAATTGCATGTCAACTTTTGAGTGTTACATGTCGAGAATGACGAGTTTTCAGTATAAATGTCATGATTTTTATGAAGTTCATTGGAGTTGAAGCGAGAAGGAAAATCGCGCCATTGCTGATATTCATGACTCCCGTTATTTGTACTGGTCATTAAATGGACTCCCTTTGCCAAACTGTTGAGTTGTCCTTATTGATTGATGCTGAAGTATATATCTGCACCCCATCCATCTCACTGGTGCTGCTATCTTGTCTTAAAGACCCATTGACCGTCAACATAAAGTAACTCTAGGTCCTCGGTAATATCACTAGTCCTTCGCCATTCGGCTGAGTAGACCGTGAAGCTCCCCGTAGACAGTGGCAGAGTAAAAATAAAATCTGCAGAACAAGGTCTGAAGGGACCTGTGCTTCCCCACATAACCCCTTCCCACTCCTACGGGCAGCTGTGTCTCAAATGGGCAAGTGATCAGACCACCGCCAGTATGTTGGTTGTGTGGGATGTCAGGGCATTTAGCGCGCACATTCAGAAATCGAGGCATGATGCAGAACGGCCAAGGAATAGGAGCAGGTATGGTGAATCTACCTGCGATTTAACAGTATGGAGTTGCACAAAATCACACGGTGCAACAACAAATGCCAGGAGCGCAACAAGGTTTGCAACCTCAGAATTCTGTGAGTTTTCCACAAGGACAGTCTCAACAGTCGCCTATGCAACTGTCACTGACAGTAAGCCGAGTACAGACCGTGAACCCTGGAATGAGGATTAACACTGGTGGTGGGGAGGTGTGGGGGGGCAGAGTCCATTCGCACAAGGTCAGACGAAATTATATATGGACTAGGACATCTCACTGGGAACCCTAATGTGTTCTATCCTATCAGTGACACCAGACCCTCACCGGGAACCAAGGGTGGATGTCGTTGTAGGGGATAAAGAATATTCCTTCCTCGTTGACACAGGTGCAACATGTTCGTGTATACATGAAGGCAAGTTTTCCTTGTCCGGCGATGCTATAAATACTCAGTTTCACGGGAGCTACTGTTAGGGAGAATTCTCTTATAAGGCTAATTTCCCAAACCTAGTGAGTCCCACAGCAGCTTTGCTGGATTTTTGGGGTTTGTTTTTTTTCTCCTGCTAAGAGTGAGACTCTTACTCCCACTCTTAGGCATGATTTGAGGTATGTCTTTGACTTGTTATGTGTTTATGGGCTATGGGGTTTCTTTTTACTCCATAGGGTATCATCTGTTTTTCTGTATGTTTGGTACACAGCACCCTCAGTGCAGTACCACAGGGGTCTCACAGTGACCCCCAAACCTAGACTCCATACCCTGGGACTGACTTCTGTCTCCCAGGGCATGTAAAGTCACCATTGGCTTTACTAGCCCAAAATTGTGAACAGAACCAGTACAAACCATCATATTGTGGAAGTTCTGGTAAGGGGTAATTCGATTGCCCCTGGGTCTGTTTTTAAGGGGGCACTGTCCAGTCCCCCCCTTGTCGAGTTTCTGGCTGGTGGCAGTGGTTACCACGCAAAATATTCCACTGGAATATTCTTTATGGGAATTTCCCATTGATTTTAAACGCACCACTTTTTGGTGCAATGTTAAAGATACCGCCGGTTTATTTATTTAATATTAAATCACCGGTTGAGTCTTTTTGCCAGAATTCTATTCTAAAATGGCATTTGTGTCCGTCTCTGTAACTCTGACCAAGGTCGAGCCCTTTGTTCCACTATTTTGGTGGGCTTCTCCACAGAACCCCTCCAAATGGTGCCACTCTGTCTGGGTTCCACAGGAGGGGTGGAGGGGGAATTGGCACCCTGGACTGCGTTGCCTAGGCAACCCAAGTCGCACTCTACTCTGATTTGCCCAGTGGTGAGCCACCCGGCTCACCACTTAGCATGTGTGATTGACAGATAGGCTGTTAAATGGGGGTTTTTCTGCATAAAAGCAGGGCCTTTGGGACTGGAACTTCAGAAGTCCCCACAGGACCTAAGAATCCAAAGAGGGAAGAAGCTGAGCCATCTGCAACGACGACACCACCGGTGAAGCCCTGCTGCAACTACCTCACCACTTTCCCGACGACAAGAGAAGATCTTCTGCTGGACGAGTCTTCTTCCCCTGAGCTGGTGGGATCAACCAGTTCGCCCTTTTCGCCTTCCAAAAACGTCTCTTGGTCGAATTGCCCGTGCCAAGCACCCCGGCGCCGGATAGCCAAGCTCGCCACTTTTGACCGCGAATAAAAGGACCGCACCTTTTAAACGGGAACTCCGCAGCTGGTTTCATTCCTGTGCAGTGCAACGATTCCAAGTTTCCTCCTCGACGAGATCCTCTCTTCCCCTGGTCGGAACCACGAACTTCAACCACTGCCAGGAACAACTGTCCCCAGAGCTTCCTTTCTCTTTAAGGTACGGTGTCCTGCCTGGCCTCCCTTTCTACAGATTGCTAAAGGTGACCCTTAAATCCTTGGCTTCTAAACTGGGTTGGCTCCAGGCATTCTAACTATATCTTTTGAATCACCCCAACCTCTTTTGAACACTATGCAAAGACTTTCAGTGCACTTTACACCGTGTGATCCTGGGCACATTTCGCTTTGCTCCATTTAAAGTGGGCCTGGCCTATGAACTTTGGCTCTACAGTATAACCTGCCTTTCTCCCCTTGCTCTGAATTCCTAAAAGTGTTGGGAACTGTTTTATTCTTATGCTCTGCCTTTTTCTCTCCCCTTTAACTACATTATCAGAGTGCCATCTTGGTTAAGCGCTCACATCTGTCCTAACAAATAGTGGTGCTTTAACCCTGACTTGTCTGATAACTATTAAGGGAGCTGTGTATACTTTACCTGACTGTGTTTTAACTTGCTTTTGATTGAGAGTGCTAGTATATGCCATAAAGTGTGTTTTAAATAAATAATGTAATACTTTTTATACTAAACTCTAGTCAGTGTTTGTTTGCTGTACTGTGATGTGGACCCATTGTGTATACTCTGCATACTGCCCTACTCTTCTTGAGAGAAGTCTGACTACTCAGCCACAGCTACCAGGTAAATCTGGGTGGTGCAGACTGCTACCAATTGGGTTTACTGCTTACACCTGTAGTCTTAATCTTTTTGCAGTGTTCCCCAAGGGAACTGCACAGGATTCTGCCTAACAGCTACAAGTTGTGTTCTTTACAAACACACTTCCAGTCTCTAAAGGAGAATGTGAAATGAATGTGCCTCTATTATATTCACGACAAACCCCAGTAAACATTCTGGGTCGAGATCTAATGACGAAGTTAAATATGACAATCTCATTCACGGAGGATGGTATAGTATGCTCAACTCCAGGAATGCACTATTCAAACGTATGCAAAATGATTAGAGCATACGCATGACACACAGCTATGAGGGCTGTACCATTGGAGCCCGAAATATTCGCGTATGGAATATGTGTGCTGATGGCAGGGCTGTCGGGCCTTGCTGAACAAGCTAGGAGGCCCCCAGACGAATTTCTGTTCAGGCTAAGAATACCTATGCATGAGGAAAGGGGACAAGTATTTCCCTTGGTGATACACACAGCTGCAGTACGAGGGAAAATGGCTTTGATCGATGGTTATGATGATGAAGGCAGACAGTGGTGCAAAGTAATCGCCATTGAAGAGGGGTACCGATTGACTGACGTCACTGTTGATGATCTGTTTGACGAGCAAGCAGATATGGGAGAAACAGCTGAGGTGAACCTCACTTGTTGGGTGAGAATGATCGAGAGAAGTGCCTCAGAGAATGATGTTGGCCCAGAACCGTCCTGAATATTTTGATAGCGACATGGCCCAGGTGCGTGTCTCAGTATGGACTACAGGCCCCTATGATGTAGGGTTATTGAAAGGAGTCGGCGAAGTGAAGATTAAACTGAAGCCAGGAGCAATTCTACCAAAAGCATGACAAGTCTCCTATCTTTAACAGAGCCCTGCAGATGGACCTAAGCAATATTGCATTAGAAAGTGTGGTCTTGCAATATGTGGATGATATCTTAATTTGCAGCATGACAGAGGAGCACTGCAGGCCTGATTCTGTTCAGCTATTGACCACATTGGCTGAGAAAGGATATAAGGTTGACAAAGAGAAGTTACCGTATTGTTAACGAGAAGTGCTCTACATAGGTCAGCTGATTTCTCATGAAGGGAAAAGAGTTACCCCAGAAAGAGCTGAAGCAATACTAAACACAGCCAGGCCACACACGGTCAAGCAGATGCAGAGTTTCTTTGGCCTGTGCAATTATGTCAGGGAATGGGTCTTCGACTACAGCTCTTACACCAAGTCTTTGCTTCAGGCCCTAAAGAAAGCACAAGTGACAAAAGAAAAGATTGAATGGTCTGAGAACATGGAGGAAGGATTTTTTTAAACTCAAAAGAGCAATTTGCACAGCACCAGTTTTAGGAATCCCTAATTCTGCAGAGGAATTCTACCTGTTCTCACACACGAATGGCAGCGTTATGTCAGCAGGGCTCACACAGATAACCACATTGGGGTACAAGCCCTTAGCATACTATAGTGGGAATTTGGACCCAGTGATGAGAGGCCATTTCCGGTGCGAACAAAGTTTAGCTGCCGCAGCGTTCGCCATCGAGAAAGCTACTACCATTGTGATGGGATGTGGGATGCTCAATGACGTTGTACGTCGAGCACTTGCCATTTGCTATTCTAGAGAAACCGAAGGGCACACCAACATCTCAGAGAACTTCTGCTTATGAAGTGATCATATTGAATCCTTCAATTAAAATAGTCTAATGCAAGATAGGGACCCCAGCTATGTTCATAGGCGAGCCAGTCACTGAGGGAGAGCCAATACATGACATGCAAATTTTGAAGAATTCTATGATGAAATCCCCAGAGTAAAAGAAAATGCATTGGCAGAAGGCCAAATTGTCTTCATTGACGGTTCTTCGAGAATTGATTAATCCGATGGACAAAGATATACAGGCGTCGCTGTGATGAAGCACACAGCGAATGGAGAATTTCGAGTACTCCTTAGTGCACGAATACCATCTCATTATTCAGCACAGGCTGCAGAATTATTGGCACTGATACTCGCGATTGAGAATCATGCGAACCAGGAAGTAACTGTGTACTGTGACTCTGCCTATGTGACATCAACCATGCACGCAGGCTTAGCGTGCTTGAAAAGGAGGGGCTACCTCAGAGCGGACGGCACGCCAGTACAGCATGCAGCCTTATTGGACAGACTGATTAAGGCACTACAGCTCCCAGTGGGCATAGCAGTCGTGAAATGTGCCACCCACACAAAGGGGACACATTTTTATCTCGCAAGGAAATCAAGCAGCAGACACGGAAGCCAAGCGTAAGGCATCCAAAAGTGAGATGATCATGGAAGTAGAAGTCGCTCACACAAATGAGAAAATAATTTTCATGAATTGCACCTGAAAGCTACAATAATCTGGAACAAACACAGTTGATGGAACTCCAAGGGGAGGCACCACAGGAGGAAAGAAACTTATGGAAACAGTGAGGGTGTTGTTTAAACACCTCGGAAAGCTTGTGGCGACAAGACAGCACTGGTAAACCAGTAATGCCTATAGCCCTGTTTAAAAATAGCGCTGGAGCAGTTACACTATCTGGCACACATGACAAACGAGAATCTAGCGGCAACGCTCGCAAAAGACTGGTTCATACCGAACTTAACCGAGCACGTTGCATTTTTGATAGTGAACTGTATAATCTGCCAACAATTCACGGCTGGGCACACATTAAAAGTAATGAGAGGAGTCATCCCAAGGCCAAATTGGCCTTTTCAGCACTTGCATGACGATTACGTCGACATGATCCAAGTATGTAACGGGTACAGATACCTAATTGTTGTGGTGTGTCCATTCTCTAGATGGATATAGGCAGGTCCATGTACACACCCAGACTCTACCTGTGAGGCCACATTTTTAGTGAGGGAGGTGTTTCCCAGGTGGGGGGTATGTGAAGTCATGAGATCAGATAACGGGACCCATTTTGTAAATGACGTTTTTGAGCAGATTAGCTTGTTGCTTGGTATAAAGCACAAGTTCTCGTCGGCGTATCACCCACAAGGTAACGGACTATGTGAGAAGCTCAACAGCCTATTAAAGGAGAGGATAGCCAAGTTGAAGCTTACTCTAAGAAAGGGATGGTTGCACTGTGTTCCTTTGGCACTGTATGCACTCAGGAATCAACCCGGTTCCGACCATCATCATACGCTGCACGAAATAGCCACAGGAAGAAGACCGTACTCCCCTGATACCCCGAGACAGAGCTAGATGTGATGCCCAGTCAAAAGGAGAAATCTTGGGGTCTGAAATGCAAAATTACTTGAATTGCATGACATCTTGCCTTAATCTAATTACAGACCAGCTGCAGCGACAACGAAAAGGATGCAGGGCAGCACGGAACACAGAAGGAGATACTACTACAGACACAGCTCAAGGACTTTGTGTTCCATCCATTTTCCCTGGAGTCACCATCTTGGTAAAGAACCATACGCGGAAAAGGTGGTACGAGCCAAGGTTTAACGGTCCCTTTACAGTGGAAAACTGCACTGCCTCTGCAGTAAAGCTACAAGGAAGGAGAGCTTGGATCCTTTTGGGTGACATCAAACCATACATCGGAGAAGGCCCCCTGCCTGTACCCCAGCACGAGGAGACTTCAGACGACGGGGAAGAACCACAGCTCGTGCAGACGAGATCCAGCAAATACAGACCGTCTAAGCATAATCCTAAATAGCATAGTAATTCAAGTTGCTCTCCACGCAAACGGAAAGTGTAGACACTGTTCACAGTGTAGTCAGAGCAAATGGCCCCAAACTCCAGCAAAGACAGGACAAATGTCCCTGTCACCAGAAGACAGGTTGGCAAGTAATGTTTTCTTTTACCTAATCACGGATTTTCCAGAGCTAGTGGGGAGACCTGTAGATGTTGACGTCCTCACATTCATCAGAGACCCAGCTAATTCTACACAAATGGGCATGCTCTTGCATGGCATTGTGATGCAAGTGGAACTTTGTAACCATCAACAGAACTATCTGAGAATATTTTAAACTTTCGGCCAAGGGACAGATCGAGGGAGCAGTGCCAGAGATCTTATTTTTATTTTTCATATGGACAAGGACACAACATGTCTTCGGGAATGAAGCAGATCAGGGGCACAGACTGGGAATTGGTATATTTTGAACATGCACAATAAAGAGACTTGTTCGATTATTACCTGTTTGACACACACATAGAAAAAGAAAACTGTATCCAGAAATAATAGAAATCCAGTGTTCAAACAGAGAGACAATTATTTAAATACCTGCAGCCCGCAAACAGAACCAAACGGAATCCACAGACAATATTGTTTAGAATTTGTATTAAAAGTTAGCACATTTTGACTGATGATTGAGATGGGGGTCTAGAGCAGTACTCTAGTCCTCCCACAGGAGGAAAGACGCTCATATTTCTCTGGAAGTAAATGCTGCCACCTGACCTACAGGGGCATAATGTATTTGTGTATTATATTCATCATTGTTTTACTGTCATTAATGATCAGAAGTGCATTTTTTATTGGTGCACAAAGCGTTCCAATTCCAGTGCACCCACCTAATGATGCACGCATGAAAGCTACGAAGGCACCCAGACCTTACATAGTCATTCCAGTCCCTAGAAGATCTGGTGGTGGAATGAATGAACTTGAGATGGATGTGATTTAGCAATGACACAAACACACTTGTGGTAACAAGCAAATCGCAAAGCCGGAGACAGGGTTGGCAGAGTATAAATGTAAAAAGGTTCCTGACAACTACACGCATGCAAACATTGAATGCACACACACCAGACCTAGTGTCAATGACTGCAGAGCCACAATCCAAAGCATGGGAGAAGAAAAGACTGCCTACTATGAGAAATCTCACTACAAAGTAAAGAGCCAAATGAAGAAAGTGGATGTCATGGAAAGACGAGAAGAGTCGGAAAGAAAGCCAGCAGAAACCGCAGTATAAGAAACTCTTGATCCAACACCAAGAAAGGCAAAAGCAAACTCGGAGAAGATCTCTGCACGAGCACAACTGATAGCAGATACATTATGGCCATTCATAGCCAGAGAAAGAAAGACTAGAGGAGCTGAAGAATAAGCCCACAGAGACATTGCCGAGTATATATGTTCCAGTGAAAGGGACAAGTGCAAGTTCTACAGTACAGCCATATACTGAACCCAAGCCAGAGTGGAGGTGGATATTTCTAACCAGAAAGAAAAAGATATATGAGGACAAGGAGAGAACTGCCAGACTTTTGTCTACTCAAATGGCACAATGAGGAGGCCTGCACCATGGACCAGGATACCTGAGAATCCTCCAGCAAGAGGAAGCCATACAGATGCATTCAGGGATGTAGTTATAGCGAACTACATGAAAACCTTAAGAATCAAGAGAAGCATGCACGGAGACGACAACGTACTAAACGATTACTTGGACAGCACAGCGCATTTGGGGAAAAAACATTTGGGACCAGCACATGAAAGAAGTTGGAAGTCAAAGTTCAGACGGGGCATGCTTTGTTTGGGCACTCCCACCGTACAGCATGGGGGAGTCCAAGATCTTCATAGCTGTAGAAAGTGATGTCCAGACAGCACACTGTCTTTCACACGTGGCAATGTGCAAGACCAGAGGCCAGTTCAAGGGTAGTGATGCCTCACTGAAATGGGCAACTGAAACAACCGATCCTGATGAAGATGATTATGTTCAAGACATAAAGACAAGAAATGGAGCTCATACTAGGAATCATGTGATCAGGTATGAGAAACCTGGAGTGAAAGGAGCTGAAATCAGATGGGAAGTGAACAAAAAGCTAAATGTTCAAGGGAAAACACCAGAAGAGGCTTGAAGTTGGAAGAACAGAGGCCAAATGCAGATTTGCGGAACAGTGATTTCACCAGACGGATGGGAGAAAGGAGTAGTGATATGCAGAGCATGGATGGTCATAGGTCAATACGAGCCTACCATCAACATAGTGCGAAATGGATGCAAGCCGTTGTGGCCAAAGCTTGCAAAACTGCTGACATGGGTCGAAGATAAGGAGTACCCTTGCAGATAGTGCCAGTGGAAAGCCCAAAATTCTGCTTCAGGAATAATGGCACAAGAAAAATGGGAGAGAGTCAGAACTGTGGACGAGTTTTTGACGCTCCAGGAAGGGTGCACAGAACTGCAGTAATTATGTATCATTATTGGGCATGTGTATCCAAAGCATACATCAGACTGCCGCGAAACTGGGGAGGTATATGCACAATAGTGAATGTCCACGTTCCAGGGTTGGTGATGCCAAAGAGTGACCTGAATATTGACAGTTTCCCAAAAGCAGATGCACACCTAAGGAAGAAGAGATCTGTGGAACTGCTGAATCGAATGAAGAAAGAGAATTACTTATCTGCCAAATCAGAAGAAGCTTTTCATGCAATCCCATATGAACACAAGCTATTTAGCCTCACCTCATCAGTGTACACAACAATTTTCATGCCAAGATTTCAAGTTGGAGCAAATACTAAATGCTTGCAGATAACCAGATGGGAGTTACTGCAGACCATCAACACAACCATAAAGGGATTCAACATAATCAAGGAGTTAAGAGCAATCCGATTGATGACTCTCCAGAACAGATACGTACTTGACATGATCACAGCTATGGATGGAGGTGTTTGTGCAAAAATCGGAGAATCATGTTGCACATTTACACCTTCTCATGATGAAGAAAATGGAACTCTAACAGAAGCCATAGGTATGCTGGCGAAACTGCAGAACCAGATGATTGATGAAACGAATGAAGTTGATGATGACAGTTGGTTTGAATCACTATTCTCTTGGGTTCCACAATGGATGGCAGATGCATTCAAGTTCCTGGGAGCCCTGCTAGGGATGATATTGCTAGGATTCTGTGTTATCAAGATGATAATCTCTCAGTTCCAGAAAACTGTGAAGGAAGACATAGGGATGAAGATCATCATTGATGTCAAGCCAGGTTGGAAACCCGTCACCTGACTGACGAGGAAATAAGAGATTTTGTGAAGGCCAGCATTTACGCACCAGAAGGAACAAAGTTTCTCTATCCCGGGAAGCACAGATATTATGTTGGAAGATGGGTCTACTGCAGCCCAAGTGGAACAAAAACGAACACATAAGGACAGCGGGAAGTCTAAAAGGAGTCATAAAGATATGGACTCCAAAGGGACATTTCTTCAGACCATCATGCATAGACCCAGAAGATGAAGAAGAAATGGACCCAGGCGATGAAGTAAAGGTGAATACAGAGGAACAAAAGAAGATGGATCCAAAGGAGGCGGTGAAAGTGCTCGATTAATCGCCCGGAGGGCAGAATGTAGAGGTCTCAAATACAGCCCACACTCCAACCGTCCATTTTGAAGTACCAGGAACGTTCACACCGAAATATGACATATGATGAGCAAATAACTGAGCAGAGAGACGCAGTGGGGCTCTGTCCAGTACCTATCAGAAGTACAGCACCTATTGAAGTACCCATGCCCAGAAAACCATGGACAGTAAGGTATCCATTAAGAAAACCCTATCAACAAATAAAACGAAATGAAGATCGTCTACGTACAGTCCCTGAAGAGACCAAAAAGGTCTTAATGGAAGACGAATGGTGACGTCACGAGAACCAGGACTGACTCACATATAGAAGAAATGACGACCAGAGAATGACACAAATAGACGAAACGCCATGAACAAGGATATCGTGAACTGTAAGGGCAATGTCAAATGTAAGAAGCTTAAGTAAGCATGGGAAAGATGTTTGACCAGTTTACACGTGTACGTATGCTTGGAACCGCAAGAAAGCTAAGAAAACCATGCAGCTTGCTATGCTTAGTAAAAAGATACATAATCTACCTCAAACTAAGCACATTATATAAGTGTATTGCCACTTTGCACTAGAAGCAGAATCAACCCAGGTTACTAAAGGCCACACGAGAAAAAGCTTCATATTTAGCAAAATGGAGAAGATACAGCTGAAACGAAACTCAGCAGAGCCAACTCGTGCCAGGAAAGCCAAGGTCGTACCAATAGAAGAGACGAACAGTAACTACATTTAATTCAAACTAAGAACAGAATATCCTGCCTCTGAAAGGTCGAGATAATAAGACGAAGGCAGGTGGCTGGTGAAACGAGAATCAAATACACTAATTGATGGAAAAGAGGCAAATTCACGGTGTCCGAATCACGTGACCTTCCAAGCAAGAATAAGCGTGAGCTCACACCTACGCATGGCACCTGGCCAGGCTAAGATATCAGAACTCTTCCAGACAGAAGATGCAGTCTCGAGGCCAACCACAGGGAAGTAATTGACACATTTCTACTAAATTGATGATCGATTGTAACAATAACTGGTGGAAGGCCAGGTAACTAAGGAGCACCCCGCACCTGGTCGACCATTCTGTTTACTGCTAAGCAAAGTGGAATAGTATGCATGGGGTTGGTGCCAACCCAATCACAATGGACCAAATAATCTAGAGTCCTATAGTCAGTAGAACCAATAGGACGTCGTACTTTTAGTGACGTCTGCAGTAGTCGTTTTTGAAGGAAGGGCTTAGATGCCCACCTGACAGTGTTTACCCAGTCCCCTCGCTCCGTTACCATATACTGATGTAGTACGAATATTAGTTACCTTTCCCGAGTTTGCGTATAAATTTCATGATTTTTATGAAGTTCATTGGAGTTGAAGCGAGAAGGAAAATCGCGCCATTGCTGATATTCATGACTCCCTGTTTTTTGTACTTGTCATTAAACCGACTCCCTTTGCACCGTTGAGCTGCCCTTATTGATTGGTGTTGAAGTATATATCTGCGCTCCCATCCATCTCACGGGTGCTGCTATCTTGTCTTAAAGTGCTTCTGAGCAAACCCCGACTCTATGGACCGGTTGGGGGTCTCGGAGCACACCCCTGTGCGTAAGGAGTAGCATTGAAACCCTCCAATTTGGTGCAAATGCAGGGTTCAGTGATCACTCGTATACCTCTCTCTGCTGGTGCCCCAGCCTGTTGTTTTCTCGCTGAAATGCTGCCTAGACTATCAGGGCTGTTGGGGAATATTACGGGCCGTTTTCATCAAGCCCAACGGACCTTATCTTCACACAGGATTATAAAAAGGTAAGGACACAGAGCCCATTGCAAATACAGTTTCTGGGGACGCTTTATCTACCTGACATCAATGGCTAAAAAAACAGCAGATGTGAGCTGTTTAAGTACTGAAAACAAGGGGAGCTTGTCTTTGAAAGCGTGCATGCTGTGTATAGTCATTTATCTTAAAAATACATACACTCGTCATGTTGGATGCAACCCGATAATTTGAATGGCAGGGGCAACGCCCCCTCGTGCTACATAAGCAGAAAGCCTTGTTTGGAATGTGCTCGATGCCCATACCTTGTGGTGATGCAGCCGCTGCTTTTGTAATGCGGGGGTCCGTGGCCACTTGCCATTCGTATTATCCTGTTTTCAAGACTGTACACAAGTGTCGGTGAATTCCATGTGTGCGCAAAGTGGACACGCAGCGGATCAAGCACATCAGTTATTGGCTATCTTTAATATTTACTCAGCAGGGCATACGAGTGTTTTGGACATATATTTGTATTGTAATAAATATCACATTGAACAGTGCAATATAATAACTTTAAGAGCATTTTTTCCCAGCAAATGTAGCACAGCTTTTCCTCTTATAATTTGTCAAACTGTATTAATAAGACAAAACCTTTTGAATAAAACGGGATTTGAACATGTGAACATTTGCAAGGCAAAGGAGCATTCGACCTTTCGGCGACGTCTAGATAACGTTTAAGCTGTGCCTGTCAACCTGTTTAGATCACATGAGAAACATAACCGCAGTGTGTCAGTGCAGCATTGCTCTAGCAACAAGGTGCGCCGGGCATGGCACTTGTAAATTAGTAAACAAACTTCTAAAATATAAAAACAATAAAGATGCGTGCTATAGTGCAAGGAACACAAAGGCTTTTGGACATACAATCCAGCATCCGATTGATGTGACATAGTGGAAACTGCTTGGGACAGTGCTGTCAAAGACTATTGTGATGAATCTGGTGACGTCATCACTCTCCTAGGTAGTTGCTCCTCGTGTGGCATGTGGAAAGCAGCCGCTAACTGATCGTGACCCTGGGGGTGGCTGTATGAGGCAGGAACACATGGGGGAGGAGACCCTTCGGGAGGCCTGGGGGGGGTTAACATGACATCAGAAGAGAAATGGTATGCCCCTTTTCCATTTATGGATATCCCCTCCATTCCCCATGCCCTAATGGCATATTGTAATAGCTCCCTTCAACCATCCATCAGACCTACTGATAATACCTTCCAAAATTCTGTGCACAAGTTACCAAAAACTGACTATCATTTCTATGCATGTGACAGTACTGTAACGAGAAAGCTGAATGGAATAATGCGCATCATTAAAGGCGAGAAGCACAAGACGTGCTCTAGTGGTTGCAAGCGCATGATAGGTGCTGGGAGATTTTAAAAACCATAACCAGCTGGCAGGTGAGACTCTACCTGGGAAAGTCTCGTCCTCATGGAATCGGCTGAGGGACTACGGTGCTGCTGAGAAATCGTGCAGCCAGCCGATTCAGAGAGAAAGCCAGAGGAAGAAGACTGTCAGAGCCGGTCTGCTGCGTAGAGGCCGTGAGCGGAAGAGGGAAGAGTTCCTGGCACTCGTGGGAACCAAAGAGCAGTACCCACACTGCCCAAACACGGAGAAACAAACAGCAGGCAATCGGGAGCTTTGAAGGCCGTGGAAGCGCCAAGCAAAGTCGGTGAACCCAGGAAGTGGGAACAGGACGCCGAAGCGCAGCTTTGCCTTGACCGCTGGAGAACCGAAGAATGCCACAGAAAGCCTTTGAGTCCTCAGTAGGGACACTGGGGCACTTCGGCAACCTTAATAAAGGGCAAATGGGTGTAAATGAAGCGCATAAAAGGGAACGTAGAATGCAATATTTCCAAAGGGGGATAAATAGAATGAATGCAAGATATATACAAGTTTGCAAGTGTGTGAAGTGGAACACACGAAAAAGCCCTGGCAGGAGATTATACCAGGCAAAGTCAAGTTGGCAAGTGTGTAAGGTGAATCAAACGAGGAAGTCCTAGTAGGAGAATACACCAGATAAAACCAAGCCTGTGAGTAAAGAGTTAAATTAAAGTGGAGAAGACACCTGGCAGGAGAGTACACAAGGTTTCCTATGAAGTTGGGACTATCAGCCAAGTTGTTTTATATACAAGTTTTTTTGTTGTTGATCGAGACAACCAGGGAGGACTCGCACCCAAGTGTACTGAAGAGAAAACCTGTGGAAGGTAGAAAACTCTTGGAACTGTGCACTTTATCCATTGGGAATGTTTATGTTGGAGTTACGCCTTTCCTTTTGAACTGAACATTCGTGCTATAGACATTACCAGTTTCACCTTGGAGTTAATTTTAGAATGTGTGGGCCAGAATGGTATTTCGGACACAGGACATTTTTGCGTTGGACATCTCAACATTTGACAGACCCTTCATTTTCAGTTGAGGTAGGCAAATAGGGCATGGCATTTATAATGCACCTATACACAAGTGTTTCAAGGAGCGACAAGGCAAGGGAGGGAGGACAAATACAACAATCTTACTAGACTTTGTGACATTCAGATCGCACAAGTGCAGGGGAGAGGGGAGGGGGGAGGGAGTTGGTAGTATGGACAAGTGCAGGACAAGGAATCCGGAAACAACAAGTTGTGCAGCCAACGTGTGGCAAGTGTTATAGGTGCAGACAACAAGTGTCTAATAAGTGGAGGAGAGGGATCTGTAGGGTTACAGATACAGACCACAAGTGCAGGGGGTGCCAAGAGGCAGTGCAGGTTTGCAGCTGGACAGGGAGGGACCTGGGCCCGAATTCAGAGGATTGTCAGGTGCCCTGTGCATGGATCTGCAGGGGAGAGGAAGAGAGTAGGCAGAAGCAAAGAGGAAGGTCTTGAGGTGCTTCCGGAGATGGTTCTGCTCAAGTTTCAGAGGCAGGTAGGCTATTCCAGAGGGAGGAACCAGCCGAAGAAAGATCTGCCCCCAACTAGTTGCTTGGAGAAGCGACTGACCCTCAAGGAGCTGGAGGTGGCGGAGCAAAGAGCTTGAGTAGGAAGATATTTGCGTAGAGATGGAGGTATTGCGGTCCCAGGCCTCAGAAAGCCTGTGGACAATGCATAGGGTCTTGAACTTGATCCTTGCCGCCACTGGGAGCCAATGAAGAGATTTCAGTGCTGGGGAGATGGGATCCCTGGGCTTAAGGCTAAGGACAAGTCTTGCAGTCCTGTTCTGGATGAGTTGTAGAGGATGGAGAGTAGAGGCAGGCAGATTTAGAAAGAGGCTGTTGAAGTAGTCCAGGCTAGAGAGAATCTTTTATACCTCTTAGAGTAGGGACAGCGAGGCATTTTCCAACACCTTTTTATTTTGAATAAGTCTATAGCCACAAACATGAGCTCTGTGTCCGCGTCTCATTCCTGGCTCTACACACTATATAGGATTGAATCCAACATGACAAATGTATATAGTGTTTAAATGATTGGTATCCATTTCTGTAAACGTAATCTGAAATGAATGAATAGAACTGTTTGTCATCTAATTATTCGACCCTCATTATGATAATCTCTTCCAAAACATCTTCCCTCTCGAGCTCTACACTCATCCACCTCCAACTCTGAGGTTCAGACGCTTCTCCAAGAAGAGAGTTGGGGACAGATCTATCTCCACGGCTGGGGCTTCCCTCTGGAACAGCCACCCTGCCTCTCTCAAACTTGAGCAGAACCACCTCCGGTTCCAAAGCAACTCAAGACCTTCCTTTTCACTTCCGCTTTCTCTCTTCCTCTCAACTGCTGATGCACCTGACTGCTCCATGCACTGGTCACCTGGTCACACTCTGAACTTAGGTGCAGGCTCTTGCATGTCCAGTTGCCCTTGCACTGCCTCCGGGCTCCCCAGCACTTCAAGATCTCTACCTGTAACCCTACAGTCCCTTCTCTCTGCGCTTATGAGCCACCTGCTGGCTGCACTTGTGAGTTAACTGCCCTTCACCTTTCCCCTTCCCCCCCCCCCTGGCACTTCTCTCCTTCCCTCTTCCCTGCACTTGCGCGATCTGAATGACACAAGGCCTAGTAAGATTGTTACTTTGTCCTCCCTTGTTCCCCCCAACCCCCCTTGTCTTGTGCATCTAGAAAACGCTTGTGTACAGGCGCGTTATAAAAGCCATTTCATAATGATTTTGTGTATTAATATTAATGTTTTTGCAACCAGTAAATGCTTGTTTCGGTGAATAAAGCATTTTTGAATGTATTCAGGGAAGTTCAGTGTTCTCCTGCGTTGAAGCACCTTTGCCAAGCCGTAAAACGACCTCTTTGAAAGCTCTCCATAATCCCTCCACAAAGGCTGCGTGACATCTGAGGCATATTACATTATACTCGAGTGATTTGCAAATATTCTACACGGCTTTCTAAATGTGATCAACACAGCTAAAATACATACACACAATATTTGCGTTGTCAAAGGCACGCTCCAATTCTTTTCACGAATACCAAACTGAAAAGACTCACACAGGCTATTTACTTGAGCACTGCAACTAGGCTAGGTAATCCGGCCTCAGAAGGTGTTTGCAGTATGCCTGCTTGCTAAACTGAATGAATGTTCCTAGTGATGGATGAATGCTTTGTTCTACAGTAGTAAAAATGTGACATGATCTGCTTCAGGAGTGAAAGGGCTGTAACCTTGTTAATGGCATGTTTCTGTATCCACAGCAAGGTAGGCGGGATTGTCTTTACCAATGTTATCAAGCCTGGGATTAATGGATGCTATTGTCGATAGCCAACAGTGGCTATCCAGAAAAGAAAGGGGCTTGTTTTCTAGATGCCCACGCTACTTCAGGACACTAACCCTCAAAAGTCAGCTTGTGCATGTCTGATCTGGAAATAATGCCTTCTTGCAATCCCTTCACTCCTACTAACCTCCTGCATCCTAGAAAGAGGGGTAATTAGATGCTCACTCTGACCAGTCAGTCCAATGACAAACCTGTATTAAAATCATCCAGCAGTTACATCAATCGATCATGAATACGTGTTATGTGAAGGCCGTGCCCTGTGCAAAAACCAAGTTACCCGTCACGCCTGTGCTTCGGTGTGTGCACAACTTTGTGATTCCCATATCTGCTGGTGCCCCAGTCTGTCATTTTCAGGGCCAGACACCAAAAGCAGAGTTGGACCTTGCCCCTCTTCACACCAGAAGGTGCTTGCGTCTGTTCAGTGAGTAGGAACACTGGAATGCTAATTGCAATGGTGTAGTTGCGGTATGCAATGATATGGCACAGTAAACGTAACGAGATGTGGCGGTTATCAGATGGCACATTTATTAATATAATAAAGATATAGGTGTCAGCCGGTCAGGTTGGGCTCCAAACAGTTGTTGCTCTTCAACCCGCATTCCACATTCCATCGGCACTCTCACAGCATGACGCAAGGCGATGCTGCAGGCTCGTTCACAAAGCAGCATGGAAGGTCCTGCACGACCATTCTGACCAGGTGTAGTTGTCTCATAGCAAAGATGAATATGCTACACATCTTCCCTCCTTCACAATAACATGGAACAAAATCACAACCCCAAAGTTACTGTGGTACTGAACAGGAGTTCACACATAGTCCTCCATACGTTGTGGTTTACGGCAGACTCTTCCCCACGTGGACTTGCGGGGAGCTTCTCTGATGAAAACTGGCAAGAACAGGTCAGTGTCGTTTCTGAGAACTGTACTAGACAGCATTGCGATGGAAGCTAGCTGTCCATATATGCAGAGTAATGGGGATGCTGTGCATTACAGTGAAGGGGAGCAACAGACTTTCGTATGGCCTGGAAATAATGCATTCTTGCAATCCCTTCACTCCTACTAACCTCCTGCATCCTAGAAAGAGAGGTAATTAGATGCTCACACTCTGACCAGTCAGTTCAGTGATAAACCTGTATTAAAATCATCCAGCGGTTACATCAAGCGATCATGAATACGCGTTATTTGAAGACCGTGCCCTGTGCAAAAACCAAGTTCCCCGTCCCGCCTGTGCTTCGGTGTGTGCACGGCTGTGTGATTCCCATATCTGCCGGTGCCCGAGTGTCATTTTCAGGGCCAGACACCAGGAACACGCTATTGTGTTATAAGCAGGGTTGGACCTTGCCACTCTTCACGCCAGAAGGTGCTTGCGTCTGTTCAGTGAGTAGGAACACTTGAATGTTAATTGCAATGGATGATCACCCATTGCTGCACAGCAACAGACATGCAGCTGGGTGATTGTGGAATCACCAAAGTGATGTTAACTGCACATTTCAGCATGCACGGGCAAGGAGGGGCGGAGGGGTTGTTTGATCTTTAGTATGATTACTTTTAATGCAACGCCCTCACTATTCCTACACGCCATAATGCAATACTAGCCATGTCTTGTCACTGTGGATTGTAATGTTTCATGATGATGAGCACTGAGCATTGCACTGCCCCATTGAGCACACACACCATCCCCCTCCCGCTCTAAGCTAAATGCAGGTGCTGCACACACTGCACTGCCCCATTGAACACACACACCATCCCTCAGCTCTAAGCTAAATGCAGGTGCTGCACACACTGCACTGCCCCATTGAACACACACACCATCCCTCAGCTCTAAGCTAAATGCAGGTGCTGCACACACTGCACTGCCCCATTGAACACACACACCATCCCTCAGCTCTAAGCTAAATGCAGGTGCTGCACACACTGCACTGCCCCATTGAACACACACACCATCCCTCAGCTCTAAGCTAAATGCAGGTGCTGCACACACTGCACTGCCCCATTGAGCACACACACCATCCCCCAGCTCTAAGCTAAATGCAGGTGCTGCACACACTGCCCCATTGAATACACCATCACTCAGCTCTAAGCTAAAGTGCTGCACACACTGCACTGCCCCATTGAACACACACACCATCCCTCAGCTCTAAGTTAAATGCAGGTGCTGCACGCACTGTCCGATTGCCTAGACGTCACCATGGAGATGATCGGAATGGGCTCCTTTTCTACCTTGTTTCTGCATTTAGAATTCTGCTGTTTTTACCACACCCACCTCCATTTCCCCGGGATTTTTTTAGCAACACCTCCAGTGCTCCATCTGGGGATTCATCGATTCTGGTGCTCCTGCCTCCTTTCCCTTTGTAAATGGCCTATTTTTATTTTACTTTAACATTACAAGTTGTTGCACAATACAGGCAAAGCTGTCACCCCAATCTTGGATATTTTCCAAGACTGTTGGTTTGACTTCCCAGGAGAGAAATCTGATAGGTTGAATGGTATGATACTATTTTAACTACTTCCCCCTGCAGTCCTCATACTCAATCATGCATTGTTTGCCTCATTGCACTAAATGACAGCATATCATGTATTGTCCATGTGTTCAACAAAGGTTGAGAAGGCTGTGGGTATTGATACTCACTTGTAAGGCGAGTCTGTGCAGCACCACAAAAAACCATCTCATGTGCAAAGAAGCGATCTACACATGCTCCACCTGAAATCTATATTAGAAAGTTAAAAGCTAGATATCTTCCTAAGATTCTGAGGATTTAAAAGGGCACAATTTCAGAGTACACGGAGAACCGAACCCCCAAACCCCACCTTGAAGTAGAGCTTCCCTTGCTGTGCTTGGCTAGATCACAGCCCCCTGGGTCACCGCATTCCTTAGTTTCCCACATACTGAAAAAAAGCCTGTACACAAGCATTGTATTGCCGCACACAGCCAAAAACAATTTTAGGGAACATTGCTCCCCATAGTGTAACAGTGCATTCATTGTTCCTCCTGGCCAAGGTATAATCTGTGCAAGCCCTGGGCAGCCCCATGCTGAAAGGCGTACCTAATTCCTTGTGCCCCTGCCTAAACATTACACACTACTTCATATCCCATCCAGTTCAAGATCAAGCATGGGGGAAATTAGTTTGACTCCATCTTGGTGCTATATCATCATCATGGTTGCTGCTGGTGTGGCCAACATTGGCATTGCCACTACGGTTGTTTGTGCTTTTGATGGGGGACCCTCTGAATACATTGGCAAATGTCCTTTGCCTATGGTAAAGAACATCCCTGATTAAACCTTATTTTTAATTAAGCAAGAGGAAATGAGGACTGGGTGTTGGCTGCAGGGACACTCCTATGACAAATCGTCAGAGCTAATGTAGGGAAGCGTCTGACTCCATTGACCGCAGTGCTGAAAGCCATTTAGAAATAATCATGCATGTGGTTCATTTTCCAACAGCACTACTTCTGGTGTTATTGACTAAAGTATATATTTTAGTATACTGTAGTAAATCATTTGGATTTAACCAGTCTCAAGAGGTGTTTGAAGGAGATCCCTAAACCCTCACAGATATTGCCATGTAATCACCAATCTGGGCGAATGCCTTCCTATATTGCCACACCAACTCCCCCTTTAAACAAGTGGCTGTGCTGCAGCAAGACATTTTAATATTGCCCAGGAGTTCTGCCATTCCAGATTATGACCAAAGTCAGACCTTTCTGCTCTGTCGACACGCTACGCGCACATCAAATGTCATGGACGCTGAGACTAGAGCAAGATTGTCTGGTTGCAGTAAACTTCTTATTAATGCCAGCATAACACATCTTTCAGATATAGGAGGAATCTGCTGGATCCAGTGAGTCTCAGCCACCCAAATCAGGTTGCTGTTCCCTCGGAGAAGCCAGGAGCCAGAGTCGTGCTGAGAAGAGGAGAAATGGGGTCCACAATGACGGATAGGTTTGTATGGATTTTGTGCATGGCTTAGGCGGTGACACTATACCCAGAGGCCCCAGCGAACAGGGCAAGGCTAAGGAAGGGAGAAACCACGAGGGAACGAGAAGCCCAAGAAGAAAAGCGACTAGTAGAATACATGGAAGAGAAAGAGGAGATACTAACCTCCTATATACAGCAGGCTGCAGACACCGGAAGGCAGTTGGAGTTTGAGAGCCCGCCCACTGGAGAGGATGTTGATATTGCTTCCTTACCTTAAAACCCTGGAGCTGAAACAAGGCTGGAGAAAGTCTCAATAAGAATCGAAAACCGCTAAAGAATTATTATTGGTTATTTATATCGCGCTTAATAATCAGAGGTTTCTAAACGTGGACCCGGGGATCGAACCTGTTGCTCTGCATCCACTTGCTGCCAAGGCGAGCATGTTGCCCCTGAGATGTGATCTCTATTTGCTGGCTCTATAACATTTATTTTCTCTTTAATATAAAAGAGTTGGCCACGTTTTACTTTGACTTCTCGTTTATCAATTCAGTGCTTTATCACATTTGGGAACAGTAGTCCTATCATGGGCGTAATTATAGGGGAGAAGGGGGGGGTTTGTCCCCCCTAACTTTTGTATCCTGCCTTATTGTTCCCCCCATCTTTTGGCAGGAGGGCAGGGGGCCGCATTGTGACCGCCGGCTGGGCTGACCCACATGCAGAAGCAGAAAATAAAACTAAGCTCAGCTGAGTTTTATTTTCTGCTTCTGCCAGATTGTAGCTTTCTCTCCTGATACTACAGTATACGATATTTCATTGGCTGTTTGTCAGCCAATGACATTCGTTATAGTGGGCATGTGGGCTGGATGATGATGATGCTGCTGCCTGCATGCATGCATGTGCATGGGTGGCACCTTCTGGAGTGTTCTGGGCGAGGACGAGGCACGTGCGCACTGCGCAGACAGTTTCACTGTCCCCCATGGTGACCCTAGGGGTGTGTGCCTTTTGCCGACGGTGACCAGTGCGTAAGCCTTGCAAGTTGCTTGCAGCCTTGTTGTTGTTGCGAGCACCCGAACGAAGATTCAGTGATCGATTTGCAAAGCACAGCGGGTAAGAAGAGTTTCATTCCCCCTGTTTTATTGCAGCGTGCTTTTCTTTGCCCTGGTCCTGGCGGCGTCCCGTACACAGCCTGCCCGGGAGGGGTAACAGTGGCTCCTCTGCTACAGGATAGATTCTGATGGTTCAAATTGCAGGGAAGCACACGCCCCCTCCCTCATGTCTCGCTTTGTCTCAACAAAGCATTATAATAAGCACTATTAGAGGTCGATGACCTAGCCACCAACCAAGTGCCAGAGGAAGGTCTATTGTCATGTAAGAGGTGCACATAGTTGGTAATGTTGGGCCCACAAATAGTTTGAGCGCTTTGAAACATTTGCCTGTGTATAGGCGCTATATAAATAAACATTACCATAATAAATTGGAGGCTAGCATAACATTGCATGTTGTGTGAATCATGACTCATGCACACGACTTCAAATTGAATTGTATTTTATATCACAGTGCAGATACAGGTTTAACACTTCAATGATATTTGCTTTGATTCATTTACCTCTACAGGCTGCTGCTGTAATTTCCCAAATCAGGATGAGGAAAATTCAAACTACAAGCATTCTATTTGCTTAACATGTTTCTATAGCAATGTATATAATGCCAGGTTCCTTTGTTGTATTATGTGTGTGCTTTGCAAGGCATTGCAATAACATATATGATTATTTAAGCCTTTGAACCTCCAAGCTTAACAAAAATATCTGTAAACTGGAGCCGAGAAGATACGTACATCGCACACTGGGCCACAATCCCGATTTTGCTACTGAACCCAAGTGTGTGATCCTGGGCAAATGTTTAATCTTAATATGTGTTAGTTGCCAACATTTGAAGACCAAGGAATTAATTGATTGTGCATCTTCTTTTTTTTAAATAAAAATCGAATTCACTCTGATGGGTTGCTAGACTAAAAAGTTACTACAAGTGTAATAATAGTAACCAGCTATGCATGAAAGCCCACCAAGTCATTGGGCCTCATTGTGAATGTGGCGGAAAGGTAACAACGTAGTGCTACTGGCGCCATTGTTACCTCTCCACCACATTACGAGTTCTGCTTGCCGGGCTGCACATGTGGTCTGACCAGGCGTGCAGACCGGCACCCGCGAGCAGTACTCGTGATTGCACCGGCACTGTTATTAACGGTGCTGGAGCAACCATGCTCCCGACCGCCATTCTGCCATGTAGGGCAGAATGGGGATCGGGAGGCCAGCCATGCCAGCACCCACGACTGGGCCATTACCGGCCCATTCATCTCGTAATGGGCCGGTAATGGCCCATTCGCAGGTCCCGGGGCAGGAAGCGAGTTTGGCAGTAGCCGTGCCCTTAATAAGGCCCGTTGTGTCTCTTGGCTTACACATGGAAACGTCTTTTTATTTCACTACCAGTTATGCCCCGAGTATCAAAGTCTGATGACAGGGGGGCGTGGCTAGGATGGCCATGTAACGGGACATGCTCCGGAGGAGCTCCTTTGATCCTGGGGAAAAAGTGCGCGCACGGATGCCTGCCAGCACTGTGAATTAACATCCGTGACTATGAAGGTGGGGGCCGCACTCGCTGAACTTTTGGTGCATGTGGGATGCACGGACACAAAGTTATACCCATTTGTATAACTGTGGGCCCCGACTCTAAAAATGGAAACAAAATGGCCGCGGGAACAAAGGGATCATCGAGGGTCATGGGCGCGCCGCAGTGATAACTGACGGAAGGATCAGACAGTACCTGCAATGGATTTCAGGATCCTGCTTTAAGCAACAGACCCGAAGGGGCCGTGGTGTGGAGAAGCGGAGGAAAGAAGGCGGACTGCCCAGGCCGTGCTTATGCTTTGCGAGCCAAGGGACAAGATCGAGACAGCAAGACGTCCGAAGAGGCGTGCGCCCGGAGCTCGAATACGCATAGATGGTAACTGACGAGACCCGCCAAGCGAACTCGCGGCTGGCGCTGGGCCCGCATTAAAGTGAGACCGAATTTGGGAGGTGCCCATGGAGGATACGTTGTAGCGGCGCACCCGGAAGAAGAACGAGCGAATGTTGCGCCTGGTGCACAGTGCTTGCTAACGGGCAGGCAACAGTGTAACGGAGGACCCTGGAGCTAACGCGAAGGAGTGAGAGGCAGCGGCAGTACTTCAGGACATCGCGGATCGGACTCTGGACACGCAGAGAGGTAGGAGAGATCCACAAGGGACAGCCGGCTGATCAAAGCAAATATTCCACGCATTAAAAGACTGCACGCTGGGCGGCCTGTACAAGATAGGCCGCTGGAGTTGCGAGGTGTGCTGGTACACAGGGGACCAGGCACGCCCCAGGAGGCAGCCTCCTAGAAGCACTGGAGGTTGAGGTAGAACACGATACTGAGGGGCCCAATAGTGACAGAACACGCTGAGGAGAGTGACCCAGGCCCGAAGCTGGTGGGACTTCACCACTTCTATTGAAACAGGCCAGTAAAAGAGGCCACTTCGGGACATTCGCAGGTTCCCAGACATAACATAAGGTGGGCCCCCTCCATCCGAGAACGGGGACAAAGCATTTTGGTCCGCACTGAGGGCTAGATGTCCTTGGGATCGACAAAGCGCTGAAAGAGGAGTGCAATGGGTCAGTGTGCGCACGTGAACACTGGCCACTGAAGAAGTAAGGCAGAGACCGGAGTCACGACACCGAGAGTGCGCAAGTACGTGGGAGGACACAGCCCACTCTAAGGTTGAGTCGAGCGACCAAGACACACATGGGCATAGTCGCTACGGCCTATTACTGCCAAGAGTGGCCTGGTGCCACGCAGACCTTTATGTGCGGGGAGGTGCAGCTGGCTTACGCCCGGACAACATGGCAGGATGTCTACTAAAGTTGTTAGACCCAGGACCAAACAGCCCATGATGGAGGCCTACACCAAGACGGCCCCAGGTGCAGAGGGAGGCAAAAGCAAGGAGAACCCCACGACCGAGGCGGAGGCACCAGGCACGATCCAAGAGGTTCTAGCAGCAATTGCAGACTTGAAAGTGGCCTGGGAGACTAAAATGGGCCTGGCAATGAACGAACTGAAAGTGGGCCTGGACCTCAAGATTGGAGCGGTCCAAGAGGAAGTGAACCTGCTGACAGGATGTGCCGACGATTGCGGAGTGCACCGAGAACTTGGAGAAGGAGATGGTGCCGAATACTGCGGCGTGCGCCGCACATGGATCAGAGCTACATGCCCTTGTGCAGCGGGTGGGCAACCTGGAGGACAGAGCGGAGGAGGCGGAAGGGCGTGCCAGATGAAATAACATACAAATTGTTGGCTTGCCGGAAGGAATGGAGGGGCCCAACCCAACAGACTATGTGGAAACCATCCTCCTGCAGGACATAACTGGCGGGGCGCTGACACAGGGTTTTGCGGTTGAAAGGGCGCACAGGGCCTTGACAAGACCACCCCCAGGAAACCCCCGCGACCGCTGATCGCAAAAATTCTGAATTATCGATATCGGGAGAAGATACTCGAATTTTTCCGGAAGGGATTAACGATCGAAAGGGGGTCGGCAAAAATCACGGCATATCCGGACTATAAGCTGCATGTACAGCGTAGCAGGATGAACTTTGGGTCGGTGAAAAGAAGATTAAAAGAAGCAGGCCATCGTTATATGTTGCTTTACCCAGCCAAGTTGAAAGTGTTCTACAAGAACAAATCCCTGTTCTTTGAGACGCCGAAGGATGCGATGGAATGGCTGGATATGTAGGGCCGCCCTCAGGAACCGGATATCCAGATGGGAGCTGCAGAAGATAAGTAGCACACAGCTATGTCCTCCATGGGGACATGGCTAAGGCATTGGGACTTGAATATAGAGTTAAATTAAGCTTGTGGGGAGTGCGCTGCAATATAGGCTGGTGGGATCCGCTGGGCACAACAACCCTAAACAGATTAGTGGGAGCACCTAGGAGGCATCCCTTGAACCCACTAGTACTACACCTAGTTAGGTCACTGTTAGATCGGTGACGCCCCGCGGGGTCCTAGTCCTCGGACGCTAGATAGGACCAGACGCGGGTGGGCCTGAGATCCAGGGATGGAGCTGGGCATTTGTTGCGGTAGGGTAGAGTGGGGGGAGGAGTTGGGTTGTGTGCAGTGGGGTGGAGTTGGGGTACAGGGGGGGAATTGGTGAGGCTGGGAAAGGTAAGAGTCGCTAAACGGGCCATCACGGGAAGCATCGGAGGGAGGAGTGAATTGGGAGCACACCGAGTAAATGGCATTGGGTAATCTTAGAGTGGTGACCTGGAATGTGCGGGGCCTAAACAGTTATTTAAAACGCAACAAAGTGATGCTGTATCTAAAAAGGATGCGTATTGATATACCCTTGCTACAAGAGACTCACCTCACGAAGGAGAAGCTGGAGGTGGTCAGGAGAAAATGGAGGGGCAGTGTCATGGGGGCCACGTATTCGACATATGCAAGAGGGGTGGTCACATGGGTGGCACGGCACGTGCCGTTTCAGGTGCTCAGTTCGACAATAGACCCAGAGGGCAGAATGGTGGTGGTGACGGGACTCCTGGAGAACAGTGAGGTGCACATCATCAATTTGTACGCCCCTAACCATGATACCGCAGTTTATTTTAGGTCCCTATACAGTAAGATTAGCCCCCTGGTGGGTGGTGCGATAGTGTGGGGAGGGGACTTTAATTGTACCCTGAATCCTAGAATAGGTAGGTCAGATGACAAATCAAGGAAGCCAGCGCCAGCGGCTAAAGCGCTGGGGACAATGTTGGAAGATCTAGGCCTAGTGGATGTGTGGAGGAAGCTGCATCCAATGGATAGACAATACTCGCACTACGCAGCACCACATGACTTGCACACGAGGCTAGACTGTGTTTGCAGCTGCCGAGATAATGGGAGAAATGATGGGTGTGGAATATAAGGCTCGGGTATTATCCGATCACTCGCCTTTGGTTGTAGAGTGGCGATATCAACCCCCCAGAGCGTGTATCCCGATATGGAGACTCAGAACTGAGGCGTTACAAGATGCAGAATTTCGAGAGGACCTGAGGGAGGCCATAGAGGAATATTTTGAAACTAACATGGGCAGTGTACGCTCTGTGGGTACAGTATGGGAGGCATTTAAGGTGGTGGTGCGGGGGGTAGCTATATCAAAATCTAAAGAGCTCCAAGGTGGCATTGAACGGGAACTTCAGGAATCAGAAAGAGAGCTGGAGGGTCTTATGCAAAATGAGGAGACTACCCGGGAGAACAGTGCCAAGATAAGACTTACAGTTAACCTGCAGTGGACTCTGGGGTAGATTATGCAAATTAAATTACAAGAAATACACGGAGAGGCTACATGCAGGGGGGGATAAGCCGGGTAGATTGCTGGCCTGGCTGTACAAGAGCGAGACCCTACGCTCAGTGATCAGAGAGATCAGGAATGCGGAAGGCCGAACCCGTAACACCCAGGAGGGGGTAAATGAGGAGTTCCTCAAGTATTACGACAATTCTATGAGGACACAGGGGAGGATACGAATCAAGACATACTGAGAACAATAGAGGATATAGGGCTGCCCACCCTGGATGACAAGGACGTGCGTATCTGGATGCCGCTGTCACCTCGGACGAACTGGAAGTGGTGATCCAACATCTGCCCACATGTAAAGCGCCCGGGTCAGGTGGGTTGCCTAGCGAGTTTTACAAGACATATAAGCAGGAGCTACTTCAGCCGTTGCTTGACATGTTTAATGAAGCCTATGAGCTGGGGGAACGGCCATCGTCCCTCCGCGAGGCAGTGATCATCCCACTTCTGAAACCAGGCAAGCTGGCCATGGAGTGCGGGTCCTATAGACCCTTGCCCATGCTCAATCCAGACAGTAAAATACTCACGGCAGTGCTAGCCAATAGGTTAAAGAGGGTGATTGGTAAATTGATACACCCAGATCAGACGGGCTATGTCCCTGGTAGGAATATCACAGACAACCATAGGAGGCAGCACCATATCATTGATTACACTGGGGAAGACACGGGCGAGTTGGCTATCGTGTCGCTAGACGCGGTTAAAGCCTTTGATTCGGTGCGGTGGCCATGGATGAAAGCGACCCTGAAAGGATACGGAATGGGACCTGGATACATCAGGTGGGTTCAGATGTTATATAGCACCCCGGTAGCGAGAGTTAAAATGGGATCCGCAATTTCAGACAAATGGCAACTCGGCAGGGGGACCAGACAGGGATGCCCCTGGTCACCCATGTTATACATACTGGCATTGGAGCCGCTGGCAATATGCCTGCGACAACAATACGGGGAGGTGGGGATTCGTACGTTAAGTGACATGCACCTGATATCGCTGTATGCAGATGACATGCTCCTCTATTTGCGCTACCCGGAGGAAAACCTGCAATATGTATTGGAGGTGATGGATCGTTATGCCACCCTCTCGGGCATATCGGTGAACCCCAGGAAGTCTAGTTTGTTCCCCTTGGGAAGGTATAAGAGTGTCCCGTTAGAGAGGCTGCCTATCCTGCAAATACCCTGGCAGCCTGAGACATTTAGGTATCTGGGAGTGAACATTTGTCATAGGATAGAGACAGAGCACGAACATAACACAGAGAAAACGATCGAGGGAGTTAAGAATAGTATGGTGTTCTGGTCTAGATTACCCCTATCTATGAGGGGGAGAACAGCTCTGCTCAAAATGATGGTTTTGCCCAGACTCATTTTTTTGTAAATGTCCCATATTTGATTCCCAGAAGCTTTTTCAAGAGACTTCATGGTATGTGCAGGAGCTTCATATGGGGCAACTCCAGGAACAGAGTAGCCCTGTGGAAAGTACAGAACTCGTGTGACAGGGGGGGCATAAACTTGCCGAACTTTAAGCTTTATTATCTGGCGGGGCAGCTGTTGTTTGTGGCCAGGTGGTTGTCGTCAGAGGACTCGGCAGAAGCTAGACTTTTGCAGGGCGACTTGGCTCCATACTTTCTGAGAGAGACGGTGTGGCTACAAAAGAGTAAAATGATGGGAAGAGGGAGACTATTGGAGCTGGGTTGGGAGGTCTGGCGCAGGACGTGGAGAACGATGGGTGATCCGGATCCGCTCTCCCAGCAGGTTCCGCTGGTGGCACTGTGTGGAAATGACTCTCAATTGCTTGAGGTAGTCCGTAGATACTGGGAACCGATGGGCTTGGCCACTCTCGGGGATATATGGCAGGAAGGGGAGGCATTGGAATTCCAGAGGTTGCAGGAGGAGACAGGGGTGCATAGAGGCCAATGAAACGGGTGAGGGAGAGGTGGCCTGAGACGGTGCTGGCGGGAGAACCTGATGCCGCCCTGGAAACGATGTATGTCGTCTCAGAGGGCGGGCACGAAATATCCAGGGTATACGAGCTCTTGAGAACAAAGGATGGGAAGGAGCTGCTTCAACTGAGGCAGGACTGGGAGGAGGAGGTAGAAGGACTCATGACAGAGGAGCAATGGGAGAGAGCTCAAAGGTACCATAAAAAGGTGTCCCGAAATGCGAGACTCCAACAGATCCAGTTGTATGTCCCCCATAGGTCTTATCTGACCCCCGGGAAAATAGCCAGGTTTGGAGGCTCGGACACACAGAAATGCCCCAGGTGCGGGGAGGTGGAAGCGGGGTTCCTACACATGTTCTGGGCCTGTCCCGAGGTGCACAGATTCTGGGACGAAATAAAGACTAAGATGGCCGGTGGGGGAGTGGTGCTGGATGTGGGGTCGACTTGGGCATGTATGCTCGGGATTTTTCCCAGGCCACGTAATCTAAAGCACATAAGCAAGATGAAGGACCTGGCTTACATCCTGGCCAAGGGTAGGATCGCAATGGGTTGGAAGGCGGCCCACAGACCCAGGGTGGAGACATGGTGGGCGGACCTCCTGAGATGGGCGGAAGCAGAATCAGCAGTATGGTTTGAAGCCGTTACCGGGGGGGGTGAGGAGGAAGTGGGCCCCCTGATAGCCTGGTGACAATTAGTGACCTCTATGGTAAACCCCCACCAGGTTAACTATGAAACAGAAGACTTGGACGAGTCTACAAGCACTGCGATTCCCGAAAACGCTCCTGTAGATGACACGGATGAGCCGGCTCAAGTTTATGGGGTTGGTGGGGGGAGGTCGGAGAATAACACTGTATAATGTGACGGTTTGACATTGATTATGTACGTCCCGAAAAGCTGTATTGTTTGTTGGTTTTGTTTGTTTAAAATAAAATAAATTAAAAAAAAAAAGTCTGACACTCCTTGTAGGGTTATTTTCTGAGCGGTTACTTCTGACCAATACAAATGCAAATGCAAATGATGGCATCTGCATGATTTTAGCTGCACAGGGCGTCGGAAATCCTTGTGCTGTCCTTTGTGGCCCTCTTTAGGTAGAGGGGGAGCAGGCTTTTTTACTGTTGTCAATGCAGTGAATTCTAAAGACCAACTGTGGTGTTATAAATTTGAGAAGACTGGCGTGTCTTTAGAATTTAATTTTAAAAATACCCATCACTCTTATGAAAGTTCTAACGAGCGCGTCAGCAATGGACTCTTGTTGTGTAGTACTTTAGTCTTATCCCTCAGTGCCAACGTCTGACCACTCCACTCGCCCGTTTTTTTCAGTTGTCATGATGTCCCCCCCAACATTTTCAGCAAAGTTACTCCACTGAGCCCTATGTTAAGGCCTCTGTTTAATGATTTTAAACGCAATACAGAGATATCTAGCACAGTTCTCTTGATTTGAAAAGGTAAAAATGCACTTAATAACTAGCTTTTTCATAAGGAGCAGTACGCTGAATTACACACTGGAGACATGTAGAGGCAACAGCTATACATCAGCAAACACCTTTATTGCAGTTACAAGATCATGATTACTTCATTCACTTGTCAACAAAATCCTGAAGGTATTGTTCTGATGGCTTTCAGGTATGCCATGTTGCGGTCAAGCCATCTTGCAGACAGGGAAACCCATAAAACGCACTCTTTCCCTTAAGGGCTGACTCACACCAGACATATGAAGAGACTGGAGACAACCGCTGTAGATCAGCAAACGCCTTTATTGGAGTTACAAGGTTAATGAGGTAGCCAGGGCTGGCCTTCTACATGAGCAAACTGGGCGTTGGCACCAGAGCACCAAACTAATATGGTTGAGGAGCATGGAGGAGCTTTTCAAAATCTCCTTTGTGCTGGCGCCTCAGTGGCCATGGCGCCCAATGTAAAATGAATGGCTCCCCCATGCTGGTGCTGCTGGGCACCCAACATAAGTGAAAACCTCCTGGCGCGCCAGCATGGTGGAGCAGCTTTCCTGTCAAAGAGGGTGCTGCTGCCACACCAGCACGGGCAGCCTTTCAGAGGCTTCCCTGAGCTGGCATGGTGGTGGCATCCTATTAATGTGAAAAGTACCCCGCTCCCAATGCTGGAGCGGGAAGCTTCTCACTGAAATAGGGTACCACTGCCAACAAAAAAAAAGGAATACTCTGGACTCCCCCTCCTCTTTGGGGAGTAGAAGGGTGGCCAAACCAGGCGTTTAACATAAAAGCAGAGAGCATTTTGGGGTACATAAGAATACTGATGTTCCCAAAATGATCTTTGCTTTAATGCATGTTTCAAATGTGAAATGGTGGGCAATCTTATTAAGAATGCCCTACATTTTTATTTTTGAACATGTCCGTGATCGTGATTCAGCAAGAAATCCTTTTGAGCGAGTAATGAAAATTGCGCTCTGCTGTTTTTATTGGTCACAATACTCACCCTAACAAAAACGTCTGTAAACTGCAAGACATGTGTACCAATCTGGACATCATTTGAACAGGATGTGAGGCTGACTGTTTCTGCATTGAGTCTCCTGTTTTCTAAAGCAGATTTGTGAGTTTCCTGGCTCAGCCATAATCCTCCAAACAGAAAAGCTTCCCGCTTGTGCCGGAAAGCCTTGAAGAGCTTCCATTAGCTTGTGCGTGGAGAAACCAGCCTCAAATTTGTTTTGTGGGTGAGAGGTGGTCCCTAGTGATCCCACAATTGTAATGGCTTACTCTAAAATTGAAGTATGTGACAAAACAGGTACAGATACATTAGGGACGTCAAGTCCCATAATGCTTTAAGTACTGGGACGAACAAGAAGAGCTCAGAGGTGCAGAACTCTGATGTGCCGTCTGATGGCTCTAAAGACCAACACCTCAGCAGGATTAGTGACTACTTAAGACACCCTCAGGGTCAGGCCAAGAGAACTAGTCAGCCGTGTGAGCAGCAGCAGCAGAGAGAAGATGGAGAGACTGCTGCTTCTTTTCCAGAGTGTAGTGGTCCTGAGAGAGTTGAAAAAGTTGTGGCCGTGAGGTGCAGAGGTCATGCAGTGGGAAGTGGTGTGGGGGATGACTGTCCCGTGGGATAGAGGATCTCTAGTTCTGTGTGGTGCCCCGTTGGCTGGCAAGCACCAGAGTGTGCTAGGAGTGAAGCGGACTCCTTGCACAGAAGGCGCAAGTATTGGAGGGGTGACCGGAGCGGTTCGGCATTTAAATCCTGGCGCGGGAAGCAGAAGTTGAACCAGCAGTGGGTGGGAAGGACACGCAGAGGAAGACCAGTGAGTTTGCCTATGCAAGGTGATCTCGGGGGGGAGGGGGACTCTGTGACAGACTGCTGTCTGGGAATACATTCTTTGAATACCAAACTAATGAATTAAAGTAGTTTTGGAATAATTCTTACATTAATCGAAATGTGAAACCGAAATAATATATTAATTGTTACCAAAGTAAAGAGAGGGCAATACTTGATCAAGAGAACCAGTATTGCCTAAGCCAAAAGAAGGGGATAAGACCTGAAAAAACTAACAAGAATTGTCAAAGTAAAGATGGGTCAATACTTGATAAGGAAATCCAGCATTGTCTAAGCCAAAAAGAAGCAATCATAAATAAGAGGGAAACATGTTTTCCTAGCGAAAGAAAACGAAATAAAAGATGTTATCAGCAGTTAATTGGTGAAGCAGAAGAAACCCAAAAGTGACAGGGAAGAAGCCCTCCTTGCAATCCTCATCAAGGGGGAGAGGAAATTAACCTGCATTGCATGTGGCAAACAAGTCAGAGGAGCAAACGGCATCAATGGGTATTATGTCCTTTTGAAAGAAGTTACAAACCTCAATGTTGTTGAAGGTTGAAAGCCTTTATGAAGCTTTGAAGTTAACCTCATCACTGAGTATTGATAGTATTAGTAGGAGTGCTATCCTGGCAGGCAAGTATACCAGGAAAGGGACTTTTTAGTGGCTATTCCTGGCAGTTTAGTAAACCAGGAAGAAGATATTTACTTTATTGTGGCTGAAGGTTGTGGTGAAAAGTGGCAAGGCCACTAGCTAGAATGTAATGATTTGAACTGTGGTAAAAATTCATCCTGACAAAATCTTATTACGTATTTTGAACAATCAAAGAATGGGAAGATAAGTCTTTTGGGTTTTGTTGAAGCAGAAAATTGTGACCACTTTGAACAGTAATCTTGGAAGAGAACTTTTTGTTATACTTTCAAACAGACTTTGAATATTGAAAAATACATTCTTGACTTGAACTTTGGTCTACGACTCTCCTGCTTTGATCCTGGGGAAGGGAGAAATGACCCAGATTACACAGAACCTTTGTTATAAAGCTGTGTTTGTTAATAATTATTACATTGTTGAGTTTGATCAGCCATCTGATAATACCTGCATGTTTTGTTGTGTATAAGTGTGAGGGACGGAAACCTTTTTATAATGTTTTTTTTAGTCTTCGTTTAATAGGCAGGGAAATCCTCTTTAGTTTAAGGAAAGTGAGGCGTTTTTCTCACCCTTATTATTTAAATAAAGATGGCTACTTGTGAGAAAACTATGTGTCCGCCTCGCATTACTGACCCTTCACAATTTGCAGTCCCTCCTCTCCATAGAGACATTTAGGGTCAGCATGTTTCCATGTATAAATTACCTCTCCACAGTAGAATGTGCCATCTGCCTATATATACAAATTCAAATCTAGTTCTCGTGTGCCACAGAGTGATGAGATTGTGAAAGACCTGGGTTTAGTTGGAGGGTTTCATGGCCATCGGAAAGAGATTGTGGCTTTTCCATTACAACATTTGGTGCCGTTTCTGCAGTTTAAGTCGCCTTCTGAAAAGCAGAAAATAATCCCTCTAAAGAGAGAAAAATACTGACTAATAAATCTGGGTTTACGGGCTTGCACACGCAGAACATTGTAATGCTACCCATCCAGTATTTTAATGAAGTAAATCATTCTAGTCTTTGCTTCATACACTTATTTATGTAATGTTGCAAATAGTTGGCAAAAAGGCTCCTGTTGTATACTGTGCCACTATGTCTTAAAAAGTGGTCCATCTCAGGCTTGGTGGTGCAATCTCAGTAAAGTTACCGGTAGGTGTATGTTAATGCTATGACCTGAAATATTTTGTGGCACTTAAAACATGTAACATAATGTGTGCTGATTAGAGAAAGAAATTGATAAGTGATTTGTTTTAACTTGCTACAAGGGAATTAATAATCAATTACCAGATGGACAGGTTAAAAAGGTATGCGCTGACAGGAATGATAACTGGGGCTTAAGGAATTTGGGCTAGCGACTGTGAATGAGAATGAGTTTACATATATAGATATTGTGAAACGCATCATGCAAGAAGTAATGTTTTTCTTCATCTATTCAGATATACCACAATATTAGATACCCTGATGAAAAGAGCTGGAATCATGTGTCCATGTGCATCTTGAATGGGGGAAGTATACGCGCGCCAATCGATGAGCGTAGCAGTAATGGTACGTCCTGAGCTTCCCTTCTTCTGATTTTCCATTTTACTGTATTGTTTTTTTTGTTTTCTTTGTTAGCTCTCATTATTTTCTCTAGTTATTTCATTAATAATGTATTGCATAATTCTGAATCAGCTGCCTATGATCTTGACCTTGAAAATGTTTGACAGTTTTTGTTGAAATACATTTAGGAATTAAAATGAGATCCTGGTACAGGGCTGTTGGGGCAGAGAAAATAAAGCAGCAGAGGTTTTCGTTGTTACAGTTAATTGGTCTCGAAAATTAGATCATTGATCTTTATTAGGGATGTATGGGACTAGAGTGGACGAGTGAGAGTACTTAGCTTAAATTGTTGGCCTGCAGCCTCTGACTTCCTCCCCATTCTTCACCCTCAGTGCTGTGGGGCATAAAACGCTATAGCAAGCGCAACATTACCTCATGTTGTGGCAGTCCAGTAACGCATGCAACTCCCTGTTGTAAGGAACTAGTGGTGGCAACAGTAAAGACAGACAAAAGTGATCACAGTTAAAGGGTGTTTATTGAACTTTAGAATGGGTGAGATAAATGCCTAATCTAGACCTAAATCTCAGATGGGAGCAAGCTACGCCATCAAATAAGAGTAAGGCAGTCCTAGTGGCGTCTTGTCAAATAAAAAGGGCCTATACTAAAAAACCTATTGCCAATCCTTACCACTAAATTCCAAAAAGTGTGTGGGATAATGTTCACTAGAAAACAAAGAGGTGTTCACCAAATGATAAGTCAGGATGGTATGGCTGGGTCTCCCTTGCCCACGTTTGAAGCACGGGACAAGGCGGGACTTCCAAGCACAGCACACTCCTGGGCCTCGTCAGCATGAGGCTTACCGTTCAGGTTTAACAACATCAAAACCCTCAGAGGCGAAGTCTCTTTCCTGATGAAGTATCTTGCCTTAGAAGGTCTTCTGCTTAACAACGACAAACAAAAGTTTCCTTCGGTACTCTGGTACCTTGGGCGATTGCTCTTCGCCCCTTGGATCTCGCTCTGCCGGGCTCAGATCCTTCTTGCAACTTTGGGCTTCATCCGTCTGCTTCACTACAATCTTTCAAATATTGCTTGCATGAGTCAAATGTCCTTTTAAACAATTCCCCACTCTGGACAACCCTCGACCGGGTTTACTCTTGTCGACACAATGTTCACGGGTGTATTACTCTTGATGTATCTTAATCAAATAAACAAAAGTTCTCTTGGTGGTCTTCCACCTTGGGCGATTGCTTCTTGCCCCTAGGATCGCCCTCTGCCTGGCTCGGATCCTCTTTGCGACTTGGGCCTCCCTCTGTCGTGTTCACAACAGCCTTGCTTTAACACAGTCATGTATTCTTAACACGGTTCATGTTTTACTCAATTTCACCTGAAAGCATAGTTTCCCTTCTCCTAGCTTTCTCTCAGCATCCCTCTTTCGGGTTTACACTGGCCTTATTCCACAGTTCACAATGTTATCAGAAAGCAGGGTTCTCTTTCCCTAGCTTTCCTCTGGCAACGGGTCAGAGACTTTCGACTGACATAACCCTTATAGGACCACTCTGACGCCTCACGCCACCCTTGTCCTAGGGCTTCTGGTTCTTGTCATTTCAAAGAATAGGTCTCGGTCAGAGTCTTTCGTATGAGTGCCCATGTGACACCGGACCCCTCTGAACATGGACCTCAACTGGGCTTTCTCTACAGTTCAACCACATACACAAGTTCTTATTTTTTCTGATTCCTTGCATTAAAAAATGTTGCTACTTGCAACCTTGAGCTCAACCCAGTTCGGTTTACTATCAGTTTCCTCCGACTCACCGGCTGTGCTGAACCCGTTTGCTTCTTTGTTCTCCGGAGTCGCCTGTGCTGAACCTGTTGGCTTCTTTGTTCTCCAGAGTCAAGGATAGTACCACGCTAGCCAGCTTGCCTCTCTGCCTGCGTTATCAAAGCAAGAGGCCCCCGTGTACCATTGACTTCTGCTTCTTTGCACGCCAACTGTTGCTCAGGGTCTTATGCTTTTCCTTTCAAAGGCTTCGCGGGTCTGATGTGAAAAGGACAAGGGCAATCCCCCCTCTGTCATCCTTCTAGATCTCAGCGCCTTTCTTCTCCTCTTAAACTGTTGCTTTGTTGTAGCTGTCTCCTCGTGCGTTCGGCCTTGCTCGAAGTGTACTTTTGTGCTCCACTTTTATCCCTGTGGGGAAGGTAAAGGGCCATCAGGTGTGCGTGATTGCCAATTGCCTGACTCTGCCTGATCCGTGGATTGGGACATGTCAGGTAAATGGCTCTGGTGTTAGTCTGTTGTCTGTTATTGTGCAAGAAAATGTTTGTGTGGGAAGGGGGGGCGGAGCCTCTAAATATCCTACAGGATAGGATGAGGAAAGGTGTTACAGAGAAGGGGATACTGCGTCTCAACCCTTGGTGTCCAACTACCACTACCCGAAGTCCCCTCGCCCAGGTGATCCTCCCCCACTGGTCCACCCCCAGGAGCTGGATCCAATAGCATTGGCTTTGTCCTGGCCACCTGGATGACAGATCCCCAGGGACTAGTAAGTGAGACAACGTTGGCGTTTCTCACACTGTATAGTAACCCAGTGCCTTGCAGCAACAGTACTGTCTGATATTATATTAACATATATTATCAGCAGGCCGCAAAATGTATACTCACGATTGGCGAGTGATAATTACATTGGGGCGAGTAAAAAATGGTGTGAATGTGCTAATTAACCTCTACAGGCACGTTTGTGTGTGAATTAGACAACATTCGGTTTGAAATCCAGCAGAACCCTTCAACTGCTGGAGCTTCTAGATGGTGCGGTCATGTCTGTGTGAAGAAGCCCCATCATTACTTGAACGTCAATTGATTGTAAAGGCCCTAGAGTTTTTCATATATGCACGTGAATAGGGTTGTGTAATCTGTACCTACTTCTGATGCCTGTGAGGAGGAAAGAGAAAACGGGTGATCAAAGCAGCCTGTACGACAACTTCAGGCTAACATTTGGCTTCATGTAAGTATTTAGTTATGAGCCCCCCGTCCCTTACCACCTCTGGCGGCACCCCTACTCCTCCTGCAGTTTGTTTCAATGGTAAGGCCAGTGCCTCTGCTAAAGGATCAACGTGGGAAAGGGGAGGAGTCAATGATGCAGCTTTGCAAGTTGTCCGTGGGGGAGGGAACAAGCGTTGCAGGTCAGCTGGACACCACAACACACTACACCAGTCAGCTCCAGTATCCCTTGGCAAAGTTAAATTCTCTTGAAAAGCCCTTCGCAGGGTGCCCAATGTCATGTGCTATGCCCTATAGTGTCCGAAATACAGTGAGAGCTGAAAATCACCTTGAGCAGCGCCTTTGGCCACAGCCTGGCTCAAACACAGTGTTGAACCCTTATGCCCCATACTTTGTGCAGTACCTTCCTAAAACCAAGCAATTTATAATTCCAAACAGCTGCACTTTTGGCTTGCCTGCTTACGAGTCATACATCCATCAGGGAAAGATTTGGGGGTGCCAATGGGTGTGGGGGATTGGTTTGCAGGAGGTCCTCTCCCTTCTGTGTGTTTAGATGTCAAAACCCCCTTTAGTGGATACAATTCATGAAGTTTGTATTGCTGTAGGGCAGCAACATCAGACAATGACACTGCATTCTGCCAACATACCCCCTCCAGCCCTATTCAAATTTGATAAAACCAAGGTCTTCATACAGTGAGGCTCTGCCCTCTTTCACTCACCCTATCAATAGCTTTAGGAAAATGCACTTTCTAAACAAAAAATAGCATTGGCAATTTTTTGGGGGGGTTAATTTTTTTAAAAATGGGTTAGGGTGTTCGCGATGTAAACAAAAAAGAAAAAAAAGAAAGGGGGCTTTGAGAGGGTTATCCCCCCAAAAAAACAAAAAAAAATTCGATAGATGTTTTTTTCGAGAAAAAAAAACGTGGCAAAAAACCCTGCGATGAAAAGTGCGGCGATGAAATCACGTAGAACCGATTGCAGAGAAACTCATTGAATTCTTGAAGTGGCTACCAGAGCTCAAAACCACCTCTTGGCCATCCGTGAGAAGGTCACACAGTCCTGTTTCTGCTTGGAGTTCTGGGACTTGAAGTTTTTCTAAATTTAAAAAGGGAAAGAAACTACAAGTCCCAATATCCAAAGTAAAAGAAACAGCCATGTGTGAGAGGATGCCCCTCTCACACATGGCTACAGGAAACCTGAGATCTCCACCTGATTCTCAAGGGATTCCTTAGCATTCCGTATTGCTTGCACTGACATATGACAGCCAGCCGGAAGCTCTGCCACTGATACCAGCTTCTAACTGTGTACTGTGACGTATCACAGGATTCTGTCTTTTCTCCCCAAAGGGGAGCCTTTCATTTTGAGGCTAGGGAGGTGAGCCTGCTAGGTAACACCCTCCCTAGGGGTAAAAACGAGCGGGACCTCACCTGGAGAGACTCCTCCTTTGGGGACAAGGACTCCCGTTCCATTGAACTCACTAAACCTAAGATCACTGCACCTTCTTCAATCAGAATCCATGACGCAAGACATCAAGAACAAGTTAAAGTTTGTTATTGTCAACATGAGAGAAAACTTAAAGAAAACTGGAATGAAGAAGATTATGCAAGCCATATTGAATGAGAGTTCGAAAGGGAAGAAGGACTTGTACGAAATGGTGGTGTGACCTCAAGCGAGAAGTGGTAGACCGATGGGTCCATAAACAATGCCTACGCCACGGTTGAAGAGTTGACCGAGAAGGAAGCGATTGGAAGCAACAGTATCATGCGTTGCTGAAAAGGCCAGAAGCCGTTTTCACAAGAAGAGAAGCAGAACCCTGTCCACATAGGACCCCAGTGACGTTACCCCCTACAAACACAGGTAACAGGGAAAATGGGAGACTGAAGTGATAGCTAATCATTACTGGAACGCTCAGACTCGTCCTAGTCACAAGGAGGTATTGGAGCTACTGAGAGAGTAATAAACCTTACTGCTATGCTCATACTCGCCCCAGTCAAAAAGGAAGTATTGGAAACACTGAGGGGCCGATTCATGGAAGAAACGTGCACCGAAAATCTTCGCGCAAGCAGGCGCAAGCGGAAAAAAACAGGCGCACGCGTGCGATTCATGGAAGTCCCTGCGCGTGTTTACCACGGGATGTGCGTCAAACCCGTGCATGGCGCACACGTCACTGCAACATCCCAAAAGACGTGCGCGATGCGCACAGTGAAAGCGCACAACCTCGGCGCATACACCAGAAAGTGGGCGGAACACGGGGCGTAACGCGCGGAATGGGGAACAACTCGCGAAAACAAGGGCGTAACTGGGGATGTACTGCAGGGAAGCAGACGGAACGGCTACACGCACCCGAACCACACGTATTCATGGAATCGAATAAGGCAAAGCCACGCACAGCGAAAGACACGCACAAGCCGATACACGTCCGCCACACGAAGGCAGGCGGTAGCGTCCCTGCGCATTACAAAAGTGGCAACATACAGCAATTGTGCGAGCGGGGCACATTTATTTCGGGGTTGCGCGGGAAGTTACACACGCGAATGAGCGGGATACGTGTATTCCGGGGGTTCGCGGGAAGTCACACATGCGATCTGGCCTGGGGGAGCGTGCTACGTGTATTCCAGGGGTTCGCGTGAACTTTCTCACGCGATCGGGCCTGGGGGAGCGGGGTACGTGTATTTCAGGGGTTCGCGTGAACTTTCTCACGCGATCGGGCCTGGGGGAGCGGGGTACGTGTATTTCAGGGGTTCGCGTGAACTTTCTCACGCGATCGGGCCTGGGGGAGCGGGGTACGTGTATTTCAGGGGTTCGCGTGAACTTTCTCACGCGATTGGGCCTGGGGGAGCGGGGTACGTGTATTTCAGGGGTTCGCGTGAAGTTTCTCACGCGATCGGGCCTGGGGGAGCGGGGTACCACTCACCGTCTGCCTTGCGTGTAGAAAAACGCGTAGCCAACACCCGCTGTGAAGTAATAGCGTGTGAACCCCAACGGATGAAAAACACACGCACCGCACGAAAAGCACGTACAGAACATAAATGCACGCGGGATCACCAAGCCCTGCCAGGGCAACGCCCGTGCGCAAAACGTCACAGACGCGCTTACGCTGCAAGGGCCTTTGGTCCAATGAAATCGCGTACGCGTGCTGACGCGCTTACGCGCTAAGGGCCTTTCCTCGATTTTCACGCTGACGTGCAGGATTTTCACGTGCCAAATCACTCCGTATCAAGCTGGCCACGCGAAAACACACGGAAGACCACGCTCCTGCCCAGAAGGCCGAATCACTGCCCCCCAGTGCCCCGAGCAGCCTCCCACTTGCCATCTGCTGCTGCCTGCCTGCTGCCACCGTGCCCTGCCATTTGGTGCCTGCACATCAGCCATCTGCAGGGGTCCAGTTGCTGTGTCCACCCCTGCTGGTACAGAAGACTCCCGACTCGAATAACATCGCTCCACAGCCCAGCCCCAGGACCCAGTTGCCCACCCACTCCTGCCCCTGGGGTTGCCATGTCGGGCACATCCACATCTGACCCCAGTGGCAACCCCCGGCCAGAGGGGCAGAGGGGCACCAGCTTCACTGCCACCGAAGTTGGTGTCCTGGTGGAGCAAGTCCTGGGGCAGTATGATGCCCTCTTCGGATCGTCCCGCGCCAACAGGGTAGGACGGGAGAGGATCTGGGCCGACTGTGTGGTTGCCATCAACGCGGAGGGGGTGGCAACCCGCACCATCCAGAAGGTCAAGAAGCGCTGGGAGGACTTGAGGTCCAGGACCCTCATGAAGGCCCGGCGCCTCGTGGAGGGGGGCCGGGGCCGCATGAGTACCATCCAGTTGAGGGTCCTGGAACGCGCACACCCAGCGCTCCACGCCCAGGTCCTTGAGAGGGAGACCCGTCTGGAGTTGAGCGGTAAGTGGCGAAGCATTGCTGTGTGAGACAGGGCATGTTGCAGTGTGCTGGTTGTCTGATACTTGCCTGCATGTGTGACATAGGCCATGTACGCATGTATGTGTGCAGGGACATCATGGGAATGCATGTGCGACCTGTAATGTGTGAACCGCATGGTTGTTGCATGCGTTTGAATGCGACATGGGGAGCCCTGTGCAGATTGCACACATGAGAGCATGGCAGTCTCTGTTCCTGGACATGGGTGGGGGCGAGGGATGGGTGCTGATGCCAGATACATATGTGGTATCCATGTGTGTGTGCCTGACCTGCGTGTCTGTGACTTGTGAGTGCCATGGATGCATGACACATGTCTGTGACAATGTACAGATTCACTGATGCAGCATAGTCATCCTTGTATGCACTGTGATTGGGGTGTACGGGGCCAGATGGATGTGACTGAGGTGAAGTGTGTGCATGTGATAGGCATGACCCATGATGCATGTGAGTCCCATTACATTGTATGATTCGAGAGTCCATTGGACATGCATTGAAATGTCCATGGCACGCACCATGACTGTCACTGTGTGTGTTTTGCCTGGACTGACACATGTGTTGTGGTGTGACATGATGGAAGTGTACTTTGACAGTGGCACTCATCTGCTATTGCTTCCTGTCTAGGGGACCATTCTACAGTACCCTGATGCTTGTGTTCTATGTCTCCCTCTACGCAGCGGCTAGTGAAGGAGAGGGCGGAGACGGCGCTGTGGAGCAAGGCGGCGGGGATGCCCCCACGGCTGCAGCGGAAGGGGTGGGTGAGCCCCCACAGGGGCCTGCTACGGCGGTAGACGGCGAGGAGCCATCCAGGTTGGTGGTTTCCACAGAGGAGAAGGAGGCCGCCACTGAGGCGCACATGGGGCCTGGTGGGGGCATCCCTGCTGGTGCAAGTGGTGCAGTCCAGGGGCAGGGGCAGGAGGCAGCACAGGTCACCGTGGAGGGGCCTGTGCATGTCGCTGTCCCTGAACCTGTGGGTGCACCACCTTGCACCAGCAGGGATGCCCCGTCCCAGGCCCGTCCGCAGGTAGAGGGGATGTCCATGTCATCTGACTCCCCTCCACCTGCGGACGAGGGGACCCCTGGCCGTGTGGAGAAGGTCCTGATTGGGGTCGCGATGCGCACGGCTGTGATTCGTCATGCCGTGCGTGCTTCCCAGGAGGAGCACGCACGTCATCACGAAGAGCACCGTGCCGACGTGGCCCAATTGGGATCGGCCATGTTCGGGGGTTTCCTGCATGTGTCGGCCAATCTGGCGGCCCTCTCCTCCTCTGTGGAGACTATACGCCAGTCGTTCTCCTTGCCGTCTTCCGGCCCAGATGCCACCAGGGCCCCCTGTGGACCTGCCCTGACCAATGCAGCCAGCTCGGTGGGGATCCCATCCCTGCCACAGTCGGGAGTCAGAGGTCCAGCAGGGGTGGACAACACAGCAACTGGACCCCAGCAGATGGAGGATGTGACGGCATCATCGGGCAGGTCACGTGCACGACGGCGTCGGTGGTTTCCATCATCCTGGATGCCGTCGTGCTGGCAGAGGCAGTGGCGTCGGAGGCAGCAGCAGGCTCGACGTGGGAGGCATCATGGCTCGGGGCCATCAAGATCAGAGGGGCAGGCATCGGCCCGAGGGCAGGAGAACCCTGGGATGGTAGTGTCTTCCGTGTGGGAGCAGTTGGTCCAGCGGATAGGTGCGGAGCGGCAGCGGGCGGAAGAGGAGCGGCTCACCATGGTCAGGGCGGAGTTCTCCATGCGTCGGGCGTTGAGGCGGGCTGAGTGCCTCGAGGAAGCTCGCAGGGAGTTTGAGGTGAACATGGGGTTATCCCTGCGAGACCTCGGGGCCAGGACAGAGTCCCGCCTCCAGGACATCGACATGGAGTTCGATGATGCCCTGGCCGGCAACATCACAGAGTGAGCCGCAGGACTTGCCCGCTGCCATTGTATATAGTTATATAGTTAGTGGTAGGTTTCCTTTTTAATTATTTTTTTTTTATTTGGTTGCGATTGGACAAGCGCCACTTTTTTGTATATAGTTCAGTTTTTAGTTAGTTGACATAGTTAGGTTTCATTTGGTTGGGCTCATGGACCCGGGATTGTCTTGTAAATAGTTCTTCTATGGATTTTTTGATTTTTTGGATTTTTTTCATGGACATTCATCTTCTTTTTGTTGTTTTGCTTTGTGGTTTTTCTAATTTCATTTCCATTCTAGTTGATTTACAATACATTTTTATTTTCATCCTTCAATGTGTCGTATCATCTCATTACTTTCATGCATGTCATGTTGGGTGTTTTAACATTTACTTGCAGCCATTGTGTGTGACAGACATGTGTTCATTTGCATTATTTACATTGGGTGTGTAACATGTAATTGCCTTTGATATGTGGGTGGATGTGATAGTTGGTTGGGCCTTTTGGCAGGGGAGGATGGCCATTACGGACATGATTGGGGATTGTTGGGACCCAGGTGCAGGGGGGCATGGATGGGACATGGGCGAGGGCCTGGTGGAGGGTGCCCCACAGTGCTGGGGGGTGGGGGTGGTGGGGGACATGAGTTGGACATGGGCGGGGGCCTGCTGGCAGGTGCCCCACAGTGCTGGGGGTGGGGGTGGTGGGGGACATGAGTTGGACATGGGTGGGGGCCTGCTGGCAGGTGCCCCACAGTGCTGGGGGGTGGGGGTGGTGGGGGACATGAGTTGGACATGGGTGGGGGCCTGCTGGCAGGTGCCCCACAGTGCTGGGGGGTGGGGGTGGTGGGGGACATGAGTTGGTGTTCATTAGTTCAAGGAGACATGTGCCTTTGCTGGGGGGCATGCCCATGTTGGGTGGGCTGCCTGCGGGACATGACCAGGGATGCAGGGTAGTCCCCTGTGGTGTGGGCTGCCTGCAGGGGCCGTGGAGGGTGTACAGGGAACACCTGGGAGGACCCACACTGTCAAATCACATGTAGGACTCCCCGGCACCCCTGAAATACACGTACCCTGCTGAAATCGCGTGTAAAACTTCCCGCGCACCCCTGAAATACACGCGCCCAGGCTATTCGCGTGTGGAACTTCCCGCGCACCCCTGAAATACACGCGCCCAGGCTATTCGCGTGAGAAACTTCACGCGAACCCCTGAAATACACGTAGCCCGCTCCCCCAGGCCCGATCGCGTGAGAGACTTCACGCGAACCCCTGAAATACACGTAGCCCGCTCCCCCAGGCCCGATCGCGTGAGAAACTTCACGCGAACCCCTGAAATACACGTAGCACGCTCCCCCAGGCCCGATCGCGTGAGAAACTTCACGTGAACCCCTGAAATACACGTAGCCCGCTTTCCGTGCTGGTACAGGGTTAGCGCAGCCCTTTGCGCTGGATTGGGGATTTTGATGGCTTTTCCCTGCGCGGAAGGCGTTCTTGGGGGCGTAACTGGCGCTGCTGCAAGGTCGCTGCGCCACTGTGCGCCACGGCTGGTTTTGGTGGCTGGAATCCATGAATACGCTGTGCGCGGAAATGGGTTTTGGCGCACGCGGCTGGCGCAGGGATTCGCACGCGCACACTGTGCGCCAGCCGCGTGCGCCACTTGTGCGCTGAATTCTATAAATTACCCCCTGAGAGTAATAATCATTACTGGGACGAGTATGAGCATTCCAGTAAAATTGGAGCATTGAAACTACCAAGAGAGTAATAACAATTGCTGGAACATTCATACTCGTCACAGTATAGACTAGTTAATGAAAGGAAGTGAGAAAGAATATTGGGACTTTATAACCTGTGGTGATCAGGATGAAATATACATAACAAAAGAGTGGATTAATTTTTGTGAAAGTAAAGAGAAAAGTGTTGATATAGTCCATGGCGGAAAATAAATAATATCACAGAAAGAAGAACAAAAGAGAAACTAGCGAAGATAAGTAAAGGAACATGTTCAGACACTGGATTCTTCCAGTTCTTAACTGTATAGCCTAATGAGTGGTGGCTAACAAATATTTGCGAATTCCATGTTGAACTGAACTTGAGGAAAACCCATATAACATGAGAAGGGAGTCATTTTCCTGTACGTTCGTTTTTATAATAGTGGTAGGGTCAGAATAAAATAGTTTTGGACAGTTGACAGAATCTGATTAAAGACTTGCACTGACGAGCACCTTAGTTTGTTAGGCAGGGAACACCCATAGATTTGGCAGATTTAGGCCTTTACACCTTTTTGTGAAGTAAAACTACACTAAAATGGTACATCAGAGTATGTGTCCTTCTAACCTGCCGCAGTACCGAGATATTGGGTGAGCTCTGGGACGCTGCACTCTGCGCATACATCTAGACTTTAAATGCTGTAGTGTGTGAGCGAACCTCGATTGGTGAATTCTCACAATATTTAAGCCCTTAACGCTCGGCCCCCACCAGCCCCACTAATTTTTCTTTCCTTTCATGAGCTGCTGTTCCTTGGGTATTGATTAACCCGCTGACAACTGCTTAACTCCACAGAATGAACCATTAGGAAGTAACGTGTCAATTGGGGCCAAAACATCTTGCATGATGTGTGTCCCTTTTTGTTTGAATTTACAACATTGTTTTATTCAGAGTGCAATTACCACCCTGTTAGGGTGCAGCTCAATTATTTTGCAGTGCACATGTTTTATTTCTTCACAATGATCAATGGTTTACTCAAAACGTCTCAAGCTTAATGATGCATCAACCCAAAGGCAAACAACCCAATCCTGCAAAGTGCTGTGTGATGCAGACCTGTAAATGCCACAGATTATATGGTATGAAGCACGTTGCTTTCACCACTTTATAAGCAGGTTTTCCTTCCACTGCAACATTTACATCGAAGCAGCATTTTTCCAACAACTGTGAGCTTGGCTTATCAGATCCAACCAAAAAAAGGGCAGTTGGGCTACCAGTGTTAGGGTATATTACATTTGTAACCTATCCCATGTAGAATGTGGTTTAATACATTTAATGAGTGGGCTTTTCTTGTAATGTAATTTAAATAAGCACTAAGAACCACATAATCCGGGGCGTGGCTTGCGACCAAACAAGATGGATGCGTGAGCCCTTGTTCATCCCGAACGAGTATAAACTTTGTTCATTACAGACTTTCAGAATTACAATTATGTGATGTTTGTCACATTACCTTACTAATATGAGGCAGCGCATCCGCCGAGACAAACTTTGTTGAATTTCGTTCAATATTTGTCCGCTGCTCCTCACATTTCTCCTTGATGGTTTCAAGGTTACAGATTACAAAGTTATCTGAAAGAAAGTCTGTTGTAATGTGGTCTTCCCGGGCGCGAATCTTCTTTGATACTGCTCAAGCGTTCTTTTCCTCAACAATTTGCGGCAGAGACAAAGGTTTTCTGGGCTGACTGACCTCTCAAAAGAATATCCGCACAGCTGACGGTAGCGCTGCCGAGTCACCTAAGGAGATAATGCGGCACAATGTTGTATGCCACAGCGTGGCCGCAGTTTGACTGAGCGGCCTACTCTCTACTGACACCAGGATCCCTTCTGTGGATCTGCCGCTTTTATTTCACTTACATAGATTTACTGCACGATTTTGGATTATAAAGTATTCTTACTTTACCTAATTATTACAAAATGAGTGAACAAAATTCTCCCACTTCCTCCATGGAATTAACATCACTCGATGAGGGGATGGGAAACATTTTGAATTCATTTTCTACCATACAATCCTCAATTTCAGTACTGGATTCCAGATCTCTTGCAATGAAGGATGACTTTGGTGTTTTCAAAAATGAAAGTAAACTAATTAATGGAATATTGACTGAGGTCAAAGAATGCATGTCATCTACTGAAGACAGGCTTGAGGGTTTTGAGCAAATACAGCATAAATGACTTCAGAGACTGAAATGCTGAACCTAGAAGATGGGAAATGGAAGAGACAATATGAGAATTTATGGGATTGCAGAAAATTCTGAACAGAATTACCCTATTAATTTCTCACGTGAATGGATTCCTAAAGTTCTACATTTTACTTTCTCCCAACCTCTGGAATTTCAAAGAGTGCACATAATTAAACATTGGCTTACTAACAATAGTTTCTCTCCCAAGCCTTCCATTGCCTATCTTCTATGTCACCAACAGGCATGTCACATTTTTCAAGCAGCATAAAAAAAATCTCCTTTAATGTTTCAAGGTAATAAAATTAATTTTTCTCCAGATTTATCCAAAATTACTCAAGACAAAATAAAAAGGTTTTTGGAGATGAAACCAAAACTGAAAAACCTGGATATTAAATATGGCCTACTGGAACCGGCAGGAATGATTAGCACACCTCCTAATGGCATTACTAGAGAATACTCAGATCCTGATGAATTGTACGCCCTTATCAAATCACTTGAATCTTCTGATATGGATGCCTCATCCATTACTTCTCCTTGCTTAGTGACGTGCACCAACTTGCAACAGCCTCTTCAAACATCTAGCTCTTTTAGCTGCAATAAGTTTACAACTGGTAAATTCAATCATTCCAGGTATAGACTCGGCCTCAAACCTTCATCAAATTCTTACGACGCCCGTGATAAGCATCGAGACAAATCCAGAAACCCTATAAAACACATAGAGCCAGATGCTGCAGCCTCAAAAAAAGAACTTTGCATTTTTATTCATATTTTTATTATCTTTACATTTAAGTAAGTTTAATATTGACTAATATGGTCATAGGTTCTTTTTGTACCTTTGTGACAGTAGCCTGTAGACTGTGTGATAAATCCAATGATGTCATCACTACTTTCCCAGAGTTAGCCTCTTTCCATGTGGCCATTGGACGGCAGTCGCTATCTGATCCTGACCGTGGAGGCGGCTATATGAGGGAGGACCAAAAGGGGGAGAGACCCTCAAGGGGATGACCCAACATCATTGGATGAAAACACATAGCCCCCTTTCCCTTTTGGGGATATCCCCTCAATTCCTCATGCCTTTATGGCATACTGTGATAGACTCCTTCAATCAACCATAAAACCTGCTAACAACATATTTTGGTATTCTGGAAATGAAATAGCAAAAACATCCTGTTATTCCCATCTGTATGGAAACAATGGGACGAGGATGCTGAACGGAGCAGCGATGATGAAGGAAGCCGAGAAGCCCAGGACGTGCTCTAGTGGTTGTGAGCGCATGATAGTTGCCAGGACATTTAAAACTCCAAACCAGCATGAAGCGGGGAGATGCTGTTTTAAGGAGCCTCATCATGTGGGTGCCGACCGAGGGACTGCTGAGCTGCATAGGAGACCGTGGAGCCAGAAGTCTTAGGACGTCGGCAGAGGAAGGAGGACTCGAGAAGCAGGTTCTCCGGGCTTGGACTGTAGCGGAAAGCAAAGAGAAGTCTTCCCGACGGCCATGGAAACCAGAAAGCAGTTCCAACGCTGCCCAAACAGAGAGGCTTGACGCAAAACAAGAGCTTGGAAGGATGTGGAAGCCGCTAGGTAAAACCGGTGAGGCTGTAAAGTGGAGACGAAATGCCAGAGAGCTGCTTCACGTTTACTGCAAGAGGACCGAAGAGAGCCACGAAAAGCCAGTGAGTCCTAGGGAGGGAATCTGGGACACCAGGGTACTTTGGAAACGCTGTTAAGGGAAGAAAAGAGCAAGCAAAGTGAATGAAAGGGATTTTCTATACAATATTTGAAAGGGAAGAATACCAGAAGTGAATGTTAGAAACAAGAACTGTCCAGTTTGCAAATGTGTAAAAGGGAATCACATGAGAATGTCCTGGCAGGAGAGTGACCAGGGAAAGTCAGGTTTGCAAGTGTGTAAAGTAAATCACATGAGAAAGCCCTGGCAGGAGATTGTGCAAGGCAAAGTCAAGTTTGCAAATCTAAAAAGTGAAACACATGGAAAAGGCCTGGCAGGAAAAGATACGTGTGTGAGTCAAATTGCATTGAGTGTGGAAACACAGAGGCAGGGGAGTATACCAGATGTCCTGAGAGGCTGGAGCCAACACCCAAGTTGTTTTGCTTTCAAGTTGTTTTGTTGAATAAAGAATCCTAAGGAAGACTCATACTCTTAGGATTGTGAAAGTTTGAAAAGACCTGGCGAAGGGAGACATTCTTCCTACAAGCGGATTGCAACACCAAGAGGAAGGGGATATCCTCTTGGGCTGTAAGAAACTTTGTCTTGTTAATTTGTCCCATTGGTGTAAAAGAGAAACCTGGGAAAGGAAGTAATTCCCTGGAACTGTCAATACTATCCGTTGGGAACATTTGTGTTGGAGTTACACCTTTCTTTTGAACTTGAACATTTCTGCACTTCCAAGGCCAAAGACATTACCCAGGACACTTTAGAAATACTTACAGAATGTGAGGGCTAGAATAGTATTTTGGATACAGGTCATGTGCAGCACAGTGCCGGTGCATCCGTCCTCACTATTGAGTCCAATGGGACTCGATGGGAATAGGGATTTTTATTTTTCCGGCGCCTGGCCGGAGGGACCGCCGGGGCTGTAACGCCAAAAAAAAGGACTCCGGCGGCAGCCGTGCCGGTATTTACCCGCACGGCTACCACCTTTTGTCATAATGAGGCCCAATGTGTTCCTTCTAAAAAGAAAGAAAATGACAAAATCGCAAAATAATTACTTATACTTTAATAATCCCACAGATACTGCATTTAAAGCCCTCTTAGCTAAATACATTGAATTTAACAAATTGAGTTCCAATCGAGCTAAGCCAAATGTTATGGGGGAATTTAACAAGTCTGGCAAATTGCTAGCTTCATGCCTTCAAAAAAATAAATAACTTCTCCCATTAATGGTGGCACCCGTTGGGATGTCCTCTTGGCCCCCTTCCGCTCCTCTAAGGCCATCATTAATGTCTACGCTAATGGGACCATCTTGGTCCAAGGCCCTCAGGCCAACCTCCACCTCCTTGATAGACGCTTCCCGCGCCTCATCAACTTCCTTTCCTCTCCTGCTGTCCCCTCTTCTCTGTCCTCGGCTACCTTGCCTCCACCCTCTCCCCCTGCCCTCTCTCTTGCTCTTTCCTCTTGACCTCCTCAGGGCGTATCTCCTTTCCCAGGCCCAACCGTGCTGGGGGGGTGTGGCCCTTATCTTCCCTGAGTGGATTCCTGCCACTGTCCCCCCTACGCAGACCTACTCCTCCTTTGAATGCCTTGTCTGCCGACTCTCTCTCTCTCTCTCTCCCCTAGCCATTCCCTTACCGTGGCTACTATCTATCAGCCACCTGGTCAAATTTCCTCCTTCCTCTCTGAGTGGGCTGACCTCTCCTCCTCACTCCTGTCCTCAGCCACTCAACTCCTCTTTCTTGGAGACTTCAATATCCACCTTGATGCCTCCCGTCCTCCCTCTGGACTCTTTCGCAACCTCTGCGACTCTCTCTCACTCTCTATTCTCCCTTCTGGGCCGACCCATTCTGCAGGGCACACTCTTGATGCTCTGATCTCTTCTGACCTTCCCCTCTCTGTCCCTCTCTCCACGCCTCTCTCCTGGAGTGATCACTTTCTCCTATCCTCCCACCTCACCTTCCCTACCCCACAGGCAAAGCCACCCTTATCACTGCCACCCACCTTCGCGGTCATCCGACCCATGAAGCGCGTGTCAGTTGAGGCTTTCGCTTCCACCTTCTCGCCCCCCTCTCCACCTTCGGCTGACTCCCACCCTGACACAGCCCTCTCCACTCTGCTATATCTGATACCCTTGATATCCTTGCCCCTGTCATGAGAATCCGCCTGAAGCCCAAAGCCAAATGTAACTCCTGGTACGACTCGGATCTCGTCACCCTTAAACGCAAGTGCAGGGTGGCAGAGAGGAAATGGCGTGCTTCATGTTCATCCTCTGACAAACTGGCCTGCTGCCTGCTCCAAAGGCAATACCGGCTCTCCGTTCTCACTAAGAAGAGAGCCCTTATCCAAGCCCGCATCTCTGCGGCATCTAACAATTCGGCCGAACTCTTTAAAATCTGCCAGGAGTAGGCCAACCCTGCTGCAGTCTCCACCTCTCCTGTCCCCTCCCAGGCCCTCTGCACGGCACTGGCCTCTCACTTCATTTAAAAAACTCAGGACATCCTGTCCTCACTCTCCTCCTATCGCCTCCCCTCCTCTATTCCTTGCTCTCCCTCTGGCCCTTCTGCAGCCACCCCTCCTCCCTCCTTCTCTGCCTTTCCTCTTTTTTCTGCTGACGAGGTTTCGAGACAAGTCTGATCTATGAAAGTCTCGTCAAAACAGGTCCACCCCTGTTCCTCCAAAACTATCAAGGACCACATTGACTCCCTGGCGCCTCCCCTGGCTGACTTCTGCAATCACTCCTTTGCCTCTGGAGTCTTCCCATCCCCCCTCAAGCACTCCCTTGTGCACCCCCTTCTTAAGAAACCCTCTTCTGACCCCTCCTGCCCAGCTAACTATCGCCCAATCTCTATCACTCCCTTCCTGGGCAAGCTCCTGGAGAAACTGGCCTTCTCCCAGCTTAATCTCCATGCTGAATCTGTTGGTAGTCTTCATGACCATCAGTCTGGCTTCAGAGCTGCCAGAAGCATGGAAACTGCTCTCCTGAACATCCGTGAGGATCTGCTCTCAAACCTTGACTCTAACACCCCTTGTGTTCTCATTTTGCTCGACCTCTCTTCTGCCTTTGACACTGTCAACCACACCATCCTGCACAACCATCTCCGTGATAACCTGGGTATCACTGGTCAGGCTCTGGCGTGGCTGACCTCCTTCCTCTCCAATCGACCCTCCCAGGTCCAACTGGGTTCCTTCCTCTCTGACACCTTTTTCTCTACCTGTGGTGTCCCCCAGGGATCTAACCTCTCCCCCTGGCTGTTCAACCAGTACCTGGCACTTCTTGCTCACCGCATCGCCGCTCTCTGTCCCAACTTTCAGTGCTATGTGGATGATACCCAGCTCATTTTCAGGCTACCCTCGGCCTCCTCTTCCCCTTCCCTCATCTCTGACTGTCTTTCTGCTATCCAGGAATGGTGTGCCGCCACCGACCTCTGCCTTAATGCCAGTAAGACTGAGATTCTACTTATCGGACACCCACTCCCTCCTTCCCTGCAGCTCTCTAGCCGGCCTCCCTTGGCCCTCTTCCTGCTCCTACCTGCAAGGCAAAAAAACCTTAGGGTCATCTTCGACTCCACACTTTCTCTCCTCGCATATCTGACGTCTCTAAGAAGTCACACTACCAGCTACACCTCCTCAGAGGTATCCTTCCTTTCCTCTCCTTCCCCCAGAAGCTCACTGTCTCCAGAGCCCTGGTTCTGTCGAAGCTGGACTAATGTAACAGCCTCTATCTAAATCTACCTGCCTCTACTCTCCGCCCTTTGCACCTCATCCAGAACAGGACTGCGAGACTTGTCCTTGGCCTCAAGCCCAGGGACCGTATCTCTCCAGGACTGAAATCGCTACACTGGCTCCCAGTGGCCGCGAGGATTAAGTTCAAAACCCTCTGCATTGTCCACAAGGCCTTCTGGGGCCTTGGGCCAAAATACTCTCTCTTCCTAAATATCTTCCTTCTCGAGCTCTTCGCTCATCCACCTCCAACTACCTCAGGGTCAGCCGCTTCTCCAAGC